>NC_088304.1:16875720-17113227 GCF_032854445.1 Liolophura sinensis
ATTCAATGACAAGGGCACTATGGGGCAGGATACAGGATGATTAACTGACAAGCATTTGCATGCCAATTACAAGACCATATAAACCCAAGTTAATTGACTGTCATTTGTCATTTTCACTACCAGTATGCCTGCAACAATGCTTCAAATCCCACAATGCATTGCTGATTTAGACACCATAATCATGACACAGGGTTACAAAATGTACATACAGCTGTATATAGCCACACTATGGGTGAAATACAGCCCTTGTTCAACCCCAATTGTCCATTCATTATATACACCATATATGTAGAAATTCAAGTTTCAGGAATATATAAGCTACGTGAAGGAACCCATTGACTTGTAAAGCATGATGAAAATTTGCATTTCTCTATTGACAATACAGCTCATATTGGACTCTGGTCCATTTTGCCAAGAACATGGACATACCAGATACCAACATGTACATTTACACATCTACTTCTTCAAAATCAACTTTTTACAAGTAATTTAAAAGCGTTTTTCATTTAACATACATGTACATGCACAGCCTTACGTTTGCCATGCGCAAATTTACTGGTTTCTGTAAATCTGCATTTCCTTTATTTCAAAAACATTTTATTGATGGCAGGCACTCAAAGAGTTTCACTTGACTGAATCTTGGACAGTAAATGACACTAATAATGTGAACAGTGTATATGGACAAAACGCGTTCATATGTTACTTACCCTTGTATCACCGGAATAGCTCAGTTTCTCTTGACTGATTCTTTAAACTGTAGTGTCAGTAATGACATGTACAGTATAGGGTATGAGAACAGCACATGTTAATTATGTGTTGTATTTCTACATTCAGAGCTCCATGGGATAACAACAATGGTAAATAGAACTACGGTATTTCAGATAAACATTTAATATTACTTCAAGTGACACATTTTCTTGATTTTCTGATTCAGTCACCTTTAATATACTGCCATTTATGAATTATGTTGTGAAATTTGCTAAATTTCTCATCAGGAAAAAAATTAAGTGTCAGCAACAAAAGTGTTATTTTAAGGCCTGTGCGTGCTTTTGGAAGTGCAGTTTTTAACACCAAACTTTAGGTGAAATAAAGTCGATGTACATAGTGCAAACGCAATGCTATTTATTTATTTCACTGATGTACCAGTCAGTACATGTAGTACTCTACACATATTTTCCATGCTTTAACTGTTTATGCATGAACATAAATGAAATTTCAGTGTATTAAGAAAATATTTTTCTACTATTTTCAGGACAATAGTGAAGGCTGAAGATGGCTTCTCCATTTTTCACCAAAGATTCAATCACCTGGCATATGACATTTGATTACAGTTTCTTCCTTATCCAACTTTAATAAATACAGTCCAGGTATCATAATTAATTAGTTTCAAATTTATGTGCAGACAGTATCTGATGGCACTACCCCACTGAGCTATTTGATACCTCACCTTAAATTTCACAACATCCCATATACTTAGCTCTGGAGTCACATGTATGAACACCGAACTAATTTAGAGCCTCATTCTGAATAAACACATGAACACGTTAAATATTCAACGCCCAAAATGAGTTGGCTGTGGAAGACCTTATCTAACACAGCACTGCGTAAACATGGGGCAAGCAACAACACAGCTCACTTTGCCGTGACCTCACAGCGGGGAATAACATAGCCAAAAGCAGTGCGCCCCTAGCCAATATTGAGCTGTCAATGTGGGCAGACTTACTGCTAAATCAAGACAAAGCATGTGTAAATACCCCAATAATCTCCAATAATGTTTTTTTACGTTTGTATGTATGTATGTACGTATGCTTGGGGTTTTACATTGTACTTAACAATTTTTCAGTCATATGAGGAGTCAGTACGTGTGTGTGTACATGTACATATACCGTTTCTTTTTGTGGCAGGACAAGTCCATGCCACCAAAGTGCTGCCGCCACTGAAGTATCATGCTGAAGACACCAGATCTGACACTCCCACCCAGTCACATTATACAGATACCAGGCCAACCAGTCCTATTTCCTTACTCCAACCTTTCTGTGCTGAGTGCCAAGCGAGGCAGTAACAAGTACCATTTTGAAGGTCTTTGGTATGACCTGACCGGCATTTGATCCCATGTCTGCCAACTTGGAGTTTTATGAGCCTCAACAAGTCAAGTTCTTCATATACATGAACATCAAAAACACCCACACTGGTTTTCATACCACCAGTTTTTACACCTAAAACTGAAATTCTGCATGTAGTATCCTATTGATCACGTGATCTCTAGATGAAGACTGATATATGGAAACCCTATACAGACTTCATCTATAGAAGTCATCTTTAGATAGTCTACATACAGGTAAAACATGTAACACCCCCTAATGATATATAACACCCCCTAATGTGTTAAGTCATCCTTTGATACAGACACTCTACAGACCAGATCGTCTTTGAATACAGACCAGGTCATCTTCAGATACAGACACATTACAGACCAGGTGAAACATGTAACACCTTCCAATGAATATATGTACATGTGTTAAGTCATCCTTGGATACAGACACCGTACTGATTAGGTGACACAAAGGCACATTTACAGGCTAAATGTACATCTTGGTGATCCTTGAGTACAGACACAGACCAGACCATCCTTGGACTCAGGCATTTTACAGACTCGGTCATCCTTGGATACAGACATCCTAAAGACCTGACCATCCTTGGATACAGACATTTACCAACCACGTCACCCTTGGATACACACATCCTACAAACCAGACCATCCTTAGATACAGACACCCTACAGACCATGTCATCCTCAGATACAGACACCCTACAGACCATGTCATCCTCAGATACAGACACATTACAGGCCAGGCAATCCTTAGATTCAGATGCCCTATACAGATTATTAATGTATATGCAAGTGATCCTTGGGTACAGAAGCTTTACAGACCAGATGATCTTTGGGTAAACAAATGGTGAAGTTTTATTTCCAATTTTAATCTGAGTTTACACAACGAGACATTCCATACCAATATTCAGTTAAAATAACACATAATGTTAACCGAGAGGAAATTTACCCAGCGGATACAGATTTGTGCTGTGCAGTGAACCCGTCCAGCCTTCCTACAGAGCCGTCACGGCAGCAGCACAGACACTCCATTATGGAACAATTGCTATTAATGGAAATATGGAATTTGCTTCACCCAGTATCATCCCTTGAGGGGTCATGCAGGGACTGCGAACGCCCTAGCAGTCCGTAAACAACCGACTATGAAATACAAGACTCCTTCCTGTCAGATATTATGGTACACTGCTTTCTCAGTCCACATGGGATATCGTAGGAAACACTAAAACATGGCAGCCAAGTGTAGAGCCTGACAGAAAACAACTACAAGTAAATATTATATATATATTATTGATAAAATACCAAAATGTCCATCTATGAAATGTACCAGAAGTGGTACACTGTCATGATATACATATATCAGTATTATGCAGTGTTATTTGAAACTACATGTTCTAGCATTTCTAGTATTGAAAATTAACCTAGACCACTTTTGGTTCCAAATAAATGAAGCAGTTTTCAAGCAAATGCAAACAACCAAGTGATCACAATTGCAACTGCAAACCATAATGACACTCAATTATTATAACATACGAGTTAACCATATTTTGATGTCCCATTTCCATTAGAGTACAACTTCTGTACATTGATAGATAAGATACAGAGAAAATGAGCCACTGTTACCAGGGATTTCGGTTATGTTGAGTGTATTAAATGGACGACTGACAATAGATACACACATGCCATTATTTAAGGAAGCAGACATTTACTGAGTGACCCCAGCCTTGTGACTTAATTTTTCACTAAAAACTGTACCAATAGTAGTGTACAGTATACATTTGTAAGCTCATGTAAATGGTAATGAAAATAAATACATGGCAAATACAGAGTCTAGGTGACAAATAAACTCATTACTTATCTAGACTTATGGTTTATAGGCACATACACTGTATTGTTTGTCAAAATGACCATCATGATTACATGTACATTAATGAGAACACTGTAACACTGAGGCATTGGCAGTGAAATCAGAGCTTAGCCTCTGATTTGTACAAAACTGTGCATGCATCATGCCATCTGACACAGTCTGAACCTCAATGATGAGAACACTGCAACACTGAGGCACTGGCAGTGAAATCAGAGCTTAGCCTCTGATTTGTACAAAACTGTGCATGCATCATGCCATCTGACACAGTCTGAACCTCAATGATGAGAACACTGCAACACTGAGGCACTGGCAGTGAAATCAGAGCTTAGCCTCTGATTTGTACAAAACTGTGCATGCATCATGCCATCTGACACAGTCTGAACCTCAATGATGAGAACACTGCAACACTGAGGCACTGGCAGTGAAATCAGAGCTTAGCCTTTGATTTGTACAAAGATGCCCATAACCTTCCTGCATGCCTGTACATGTAGGTTACAAGGAGCATCGTACGCAAATTTGGAAACTGATACTACTCTCTTCTGCTTAAAACAACCCCAGGGAACGACTGGATTAGAAGCCTTCCAATTGCTCTTAACGGACCAAGTTCCAAGAGATGCCACACAAGTGAGTTTGATCTGGATATATATTTTACATGCATGCACACATACAAGTATTGTAGCTGGGAAATGATGCGGTGAATCTCAGGCCATCTCTACATCTGACATCATGCTGTATACTGTATTTCATCTCAAGACTGTTTTGTAAAAAGACATTGGCTTTCAGAGGCACATAAAGATCTCAAAATGACATTTTAGTGCCAGAAGTAAAAAATACATTTCAAATGTACAATATATCTCTCTTCCACAGCAATCCCATCCAAAAAAAACAAAAAAATAAAAACAAGAAATAAAACATGTTGTTACCAGAAAGATCAATTCATTAGATTGCACATACTAGTATACTGTTGTTTATTTTAAACATTTTTTTTGACATTGAGGAAGAGAAAACCAAAAAAAGATTCAAAAAAAATGCATCAAAAAAACAGAATATACATGTATGATTGGAAATCATATGCTCCCCTGTCATGAATGATCTGAGACAATTTCTTTGCTTTCATCTTATTTAAAATAAAGGCAATTTTTCTTAATATCTATTGAGAAATAAGTAGACATTGCTCTGCATTAGCAGCTTTCACATTAATATGTTTACAACGTTTGATACTAGACATGGGGTAACATGAGAATCTGCCTGGATGCCCTCATAACACCTTTGATCACAACCACAATGAACCTAATCAACGACCAGAGTGGGCCAACACGAGCGGCCACAAACAATTCTTAGTACGCTCTGATAATTCAATTTTCCAGATCTTCTGCACTAATTTGTAGTTATCTGTCACATGGATATTAGATCCTGACACAGACAATCAAACAGTTCCAGTATGGGCTTTGAGGCTCTCTACTAATTGACATTTCTCAATACAACTGCTTGTAGGAGTGATTTCCTTAATTGGCCCACATTTGTACACTACCACAACAACCTGGGGTTGTGCTCTACAAACTATTGGTGGCCTCAAGTCAGAATTCTGCCATGAAAGTTGTGATAGTGTTTCTTCATCTGCACATTTCACTTTCTACAGTGAAGTACATGTAGGTACATGCAGGTTTACATACAGGTACAAATCCTGTGCACTTTTCAGCTGTGAGAACAGGTAACATTACTATTCGGCAAAATAAAAATAAAAAATGGATTAATGATAACACCTCATCTTATGGACTTTCCAAAATTACAGTTATACAATCTGTTGATGTCTTTCTTAGACAATGTCACAATAGAACGGATAATAAAGATGGTGACGTTTGTTTTGCAAGAAAAACCAAAGGTGCCCACAGTAAACTTAACAGACCAATCTGACATATGGGCAGAAATCTATGAGCAAAGCAGAAGAGGCATTCTCAGTTACAAAATGGTAGACAAAATGAAGACAAATAGAGTGCCCATGCATAAGCTAAAGATTCCCATCTCTGTGTGTTTTTCCATTTGCATCATATATTACTGGATAACTAATGCAGGTAATTCATGAGTGAGTGAGTGAGTGAGTGAGTGCTTGGGGTTTAACCTCGTACTTAACAATTTTTCAGTCATATGATGACGCAGGAGTCCTTAGAGTGCATGTAATGTCCCTCCTTGTTGCAGGAAGGATTTCCCTCGCTCTTTTATCTAGTGATGCTTCACCGAGACGCCTTACAGAAGCCAAGTAAGCCATCCTGCCCAACCCATTATACTGATATGGGTCAACCACTCGTTGCACTATCCCCTCCATGCTGAATGCCAAGCCAGAAAGTCACAACTTCCTCTTTTAAGGTCTTAGGTACGACTCGACTCAGAATTAACCCTGGATCTACCACCTCCGGAATGTAATTCATGAGCGAGATAAAATATAAAGTTAGGGGATATAGTCCTTGTAATGTGAAATCATGAATTCAAAATGATGGGACTGACTTGTGAACACGAGTCTATCCCATAGCTTGCAAAATTTCGCCTCACATGATTGAATGATATGCCAAAGTCAATGATCTAGATGTTGTGTTGCAAGCGATAAATGCATAAAATACTCTATGTTGTGAACAGAAAACTGCTGTAATACAAGTCACTCTGTCTTCAGCGCAGCTCCATTGCATCAAATCAGCACTGAGATTGCGCATATATGTGTTTATACGCCTTGCCTTATAAAAAGGAAAGGTTGGAATCTCTGGCTTGCCTTTAATACAACACCGCAACTCTGCTGAATAGACTTGAAATAAAGCATTTTGCATATATGTCCACTTAAAGCATATCTTCCCTATAAAAGGTTTTTCGACATGACTTTTTCTCTTGCAAATCACTGCAATTACTATGATATTTCACACTGCTACAACCTGTCCTATCTGGAGATGAAGTATCAGATTCCATTTATGGCGTTTCATGAACTAGTGGCCACACATGTTACAGCCAGGTCATGTATTTAGCTGTCATTCAAATTCATTGTGATTTACTTTTGCAATTTCACAGACTGGAACTGTAAAAAAAAAATTAAAAAAAAAACAAAAAAAAACAAAACAAAAAAAAGCAAAAAAAACCCCCAGAAAAGCTGAAGTCTAAAAATACCTATGTTGCTCCAGCAGGATGCACTATATAGAAGCCAAGTGTGGTACAGGTACATGTACGTGTAAATCCTCTGGGATGATAATCCATGCTGATATAAAGCTGGGGATTGCCTTAAGATGACAATTACGTCTCTCATTGCTGGAGTCAGCACAGTAGCAGAAAATCACAAGGAGCTAAAGTCACCATAGTATGATTACTTCTTTCTATCGCACATGTGCCCACGGCCTTCAGACTGAAATTCATCATAGACAGAAAATACAGATACATGTACATGTATATTGTTAGCCACTCATTCGGTTGCCTAGTGCCATGTACATCTCCACATCTCACTCATATGGTCACCTAGTGCCATGTACATCTCCACATCTCACTCATATGGTCGCCTAGTGCCATGTACATCTCCACATCTCACTCATATGGTTGCCTAGATCCATATACATCTCCAAATCTCACTCATATGGTCACCTAGTGCCATGTACATCTCCACATCTCACTCATATGGTCGCCTAGTGCCATGTACATCTCCACATCTCACTCATATGGTCGCCTAGTGCCATGTACATCTCCACATCTCACTCATATGGTCACCTAGTGCCATGTACATCTCCACATCTCACTCATATGGTCGCCTAGATCCATGTAGATCTCCACATCTCACTCATATGGTTGCCTAGATCCATATACATCTCCAAATCTCACTCATATGGTCACCTAGTGCCATGTACATCTCCACATCTCACTCATATGGTCGCCTAGTGCCATGTACATCTCCACATCTCACTCATATGGTCGCCTAGTGCCATGTACATCTCCACATCTCACTCATATGGTCACCTAGTGCCATGTACATCTCCACATCTCACTCATATGGTCGCCTAGTGCCATGTACATCTCCACATCTCACTCATATGGTTGCCTAGATCCATATACATCTCCAAATCTCACTCATATGGTCACCTAGTGCCATGTACATCTCCACATCTCACTCATATGGTCGCCTAGTGCCATGTACATCTCCACATCTCACTCATATGGTCGCCTAGTGCCATGTACATCTCCACATCTCACTCATATGGTCACCTAGTGCCATGTACATCTCCACATCTCACTCATATGGTCGCCTAGTGCCATGTACATCTCCACATCTCACTCGTATGGTTGCCTAGATCCATATACATCTCCAAATCTCACTCATATGGTCGCCTAGATCCATGTACATCTCCACATCTCACTCATATGGTTGCCTAGATCCATATACATCTCCACATCTCACTCATATGGTCGCCTAGATCCATGTAGATCTCCACATCTCACTCATATGGTCACCTAGTGCCATGTACATCTCCACATCTCACTCATATGGTCGCCTAGATCCATGTAGATCTCCACATCTCACTCGTATGGTTGCCTAGATCCATATACATCTCCACATCTCACTCATATGGTCGCCTAGATCCATGTAGATCTCCACATCTCACTCATATGGTCGCCTAGTGCCATGTACATCTCCACATCTCACTCATATGGTCGCCTAGTGCCATGTACATCTCCACATCTCACTCATATGGTTGCCTAGATCCATATACATCTCCACATCTCACTCATATGGTCGCCTAGATCCATGTAGATCTCCACATCTCACTCACATGGTCGCCTAGTGCCATGTACATCTCCACATCTCACTCATATGGTCGCCTAGATCCATGTAGATCTCCACATCTCACTCATATGGTCGCCTAGATCCATGTAGATCTCCACATCTCACTCATATGGTCGCCTAGTGCCATGTACATCTCCACATCTCACTCATATGGTCGCCTAGATCCATGTACATCTCCACATCTCACTCATATGGTCACCTAGTGCCATGTACATCTCCACATCTCACTCATATGGTCGCCTAGTGCCATGTACATCTCCACATCTCACTCGTATGGTTGCCTAGATCCATGTACATCTCCACATCTCACTCATATGGTCACCTAGTGCCATGTACATCTCCACATCTCACTCATATGGTCGCCTAGATCCATGTACATCTCCACATCTCACTCATATGGTCGCCTAGATCCATGTACAACTTATTCATATTGAACATGCATTATCACATGTGGATATGTGTACATGGTCACACATGGAACAGAGATGAATCATATATACATGTACATGCACTTTATACATGTATGTATTTATTTATTTTTACACCCCCAGGTTTTCATATGCTTTTTTAACTAGTACCGCATACTAAGTAACCATGAAAGTACAGTATTTTCATTGCTATGCTTTCAAAACTGAAGGATACAAATTCCATCCAAATTTTCTTGTAAACAAGTGATTTTAAGTGTCTTTCTACTACAGTAGTAGTATATTATTTTTTAAACAGTTTCACATGGTCCGTCAAAACACAAAGTTCATGATTCATTGCTGTCTGTTCAATTTGCAGTGACAGCAGTCATATTGGCCTGTCAGCAGTTGGAGGGATGAGAAAATGAAGAATCAATAATGTTGCAGAACATTCACTCTGCTCAGGGATTCATAGTCCAAATTTTACGAACCGAAACTCAAGAATAGAAGTTTATTTCAACCAAATTGAGCTTAAAAAAATAACCGACCAATTTGGAGTCCGTTTTGAGGTGAATATATATTTTACAAACTGAGCCAAATGTTGCATGTGCCATTATGAACACGTTTGAGAAAATCATTTCTCATTTTATACTACAGGTAAATACAAAAAATAACGCAGCTTATTCTGAAAAGATAATGCATCTTTATTTTCTCTGCTTCAAGCCAACATGATATAACAGCATACCAATAATGTTGACATTTTCGAGGTTTTCTTTTCATTTATACTGTTTATTTAATACTGCACAGTTTTCTGTTAAATATAATGTACACAACCCTCTGTAAATAAAGTTTATTATTATTATTATTATTATTATTATTACCATGTACTTTTTCTGCTTTGTTTTCCATGAGAAAATGGCATTGTTTAGCTTAACCTTCTCACTTCTGTATTTCTTTTTTGCCAAATTTGAGAGGCAGTCAAATTGCAATAGGCTATAGGCTTCCTTCAAAGTGGGGTTGTTTTTTTGACAGATAAAACAGTAGTAAGACCTTTGCCTCAATATATAGTTTCTTGCCTTACTTTTTCTCTCCAACCGAATAAACTCATAAACTCTGATCAGAATGGTACTTTTTTATGACTGTGCTGATTTTACAATTTCAACAATATTATCCTTACCTGACATGTACAGCTAGATTCTACCACTGATCGACCAAGCATGCATAATATGGGGACAAATACAAACAGGAACCTCTATGTCACCACCATATACTGTACATGTAGGCCTACTTAGATTAACTGTGTTTTAACCCTGCTTTGTTCTTAACGGAACAAATACTACGAGGATAATGAATGGAAGCCAAGACACCATCTCCGTTCCATACAGATAATAACCCACTTCATTGAATAAGAGCCTCAGTAACATGTGGATGTGCAATGGCTAGGTGACTGAAATTGGACCATGTACAATACTGTGGTGGCCAATCACCTAAGAAACGTTTTCAGTTTGTTTTAGAAAGGCACACACTACAAATTCAGATTTCTCCTGTTTTCTCAACATTCAGTTATCTGTAACTGAATGCAGTATGGTTATTTTTGTCGGTTCGTAAATCGACGCATATGAATCCCAGACTGCTGATGATCTCATTTTAATCAGTGTAAATGTATATGTCAATTTACCTATACATGCACAAACTGGTCAGTATCAGTTGTCCTCGCTAAATTTCAAGTCTTTTAAGCACACACCTGCTTCATTAAAACCAACCACAAGACAAGAAAAGCTGACCAGTTCATGAAAATTCTTGTTGATATTGAGTTTATGATATCTAAGTAAAAGTTTTTGTTCCTTGCAACAATTTTTTCCACAGACGACAGTCACATTGAAAAGGTTGTGTTTCAATTCCTTCTTGGGTCTGACTCATTAGGTGTGCCTGCTGTCTACCCGCTAAACTTTTCAATTCCCATTCCATGATGTAACTATATTGTACCATGCAGTGTAGCTGCTCCTGTCTCAATGCCCCAAGCCCCTCTTTGTTAGACACTGCAGGCTATTAACATGCTTAGTAGCAAGTATGTATAACTCTGATTCAAAAGGAGCTGCCACCAGAGTTACAATGCAAAATGCTTGAAGCCTCCTGATGTGTCATCACCGAAGAAGCTTATGTCTCACATGTTATTTTTCAATGCTGTATACTTCACAGTTACTTGATGCATAACTTAGATCATATATCTTGAATTAGAAACTTGGACTGCATATCTAAGATAACCAAAAATTAAAAACACACAAACCTTCACCTCTCATATTCCACTTCACCCCTACTGTTCCAACAATAAAAAACAAGGTATATATATTCGAAAAGCATATATTTTGGGAAATGAGTCCCAAATTCAGACATCTGTGGTTGTAAATTAGGAAATAGACTATTGGGAATGGGGCATAATATCACCTCCTGAATTATTGGTAGACTAGCCCTGTGTACATTCTATCTGGACACTTACTGCAAGAGTATTCCCACTGGTAAGCTCACATTTTCACGTTATCTCCTTTATCTGAAAGTTTTAACATAATTTTTATACCAGTGAGTGAGATGTGGAGATGTATATGGAACTAGGCAATCATGTGAGTGGCTAACAGAATACATGTACATATACCTGTATCTGTATTTTCTGCCTTTGATGAATTTCCATCTGAAGGCCGTAAGCACATGTGTGACTGTTACAGAGAGAATTTTAGTCAAGGTAGTACTAGACTAAAATACAACTCTTATGTTTGGAGATGGAGCAGAACATCTTTTCATCACGCTTTACCCTATTTTTGCACATCTATTCTTGCTAATGGTTCCATGTTTAGAAAAGGAATCTCGAGAATTGCTACTTGGGTAGGAAATGCTATGGAGGTATAAAGTTCGGATAGGAAAATACCCAGCATTTTGAGAAGGGGCCTTTGTTTGACGTTGTATCCGTAGCATGCAATGTCCACTTCACTGGGCTATAGACGTGTGTATGTAGACCTACACATCAATTTACCACAGGCACAACGTCAATCGGTTATTTCCTATTTCACATATGGGCCTGCCATTCCTCGGTGATGCTCAAAGCGATTTGCTGTGCTGACAGCCTGGATATATTTGACATGGACAGGTAACTGCATCAGGTTTTTAAATGGAGAGCGCTCTGACATTTGTTTGGGGTCATCCTTGGCTGAACAAAACGTCAAAGCAATTTAAGACCAGCCTATAAACCGTGCGTGTGGAAGCTTGCTGCAAGCTTCTATCTTACATCTGACTGAATGGCACCCACAGATGCATTTTGGTGCAAATCACAGTTTTGCAGTGATGCCATAGCTGTTCTAAGCCACTTATCAACCCTTTGTCACGGAGGTGACAACAAACTCGATTTAACCCAGGAGAGGTAAGTACTATAGATGATTTAAGCATAAAAAAAATAAAGCATATAGCTTTTACGTAAGGAATTCTTTCTGGATAGGTAATGAGAATGTATTCAGCCTTCAGATATGATAGTTTCAATGCCATGTAGTACTTCAAACTTTAGGGATCTGCAAATATAAGAATTTGGCCTAGGCCCTATTTACATCTCTAAGTTCCCATTTTTGCCAGATCTGCGCGACAGTGTCCAATGGATAGCTTTTTGACAACTTTGTTAACTAACAACACAACCCGTTGATTCCAATTAATCTTCAATTGTGTATGTGCGAAATAAACAAATATAGTTACCTCACAACAGCCTAAATATATCCCAATTTCGGTACCCAGCTGTCAAAATCGAAATCGAACGCAGAACTGACTTCCGGCGGGCACCTGTCCCAGCATGCATTGCTATGATAATGATAATATCTTTACCGTAAACGCCAGTATAATTTTATTTTAGAAGTGGGCCAATCCTGCTCAACGTAGTACCGGGTATTTTGCGGAAATTTAGTTTCGTGAAGTTATATGTTAGCAGGTTTCAGTAGTTCCGGGCATTGCCAATAAAATATATACATTAGTTGTGAACAAATTTAAAAAATTACAGTATTTATGAGAAAAAAAAATCCTAAAAGTAATTGATTATTTTCGAGGAAATTGAGGTACCCAAGTACATCCCCCTTTTCCACCCATTCTGTTACCAATGTGAAAAACTATGGGCTATAATTTGCACAGTTTTGTGAAGCTTGCATCTTTAGAACCACAAACAAATCCTTTTAACATAAAATCCTTTTATAATTCTATGCATAATTAAATTCCACTGAAAAAGTGCTTTAGGTCGAAAAATTTATGACCAATAAACCTCGCTTGGCCACACCGCATGCATGTAGGCCTACAGCAAGCAAGGTTTTCACATTCAACAATATTTTGTAAACTATTTTTCGTTATAAGATCGGACAGAAATGTCACTCGAGCGTTGATGAGGAATTTGTAGGCTACCTTTTCCTGCCAGTGGAGCGGAGGTTTGTACTAGCTTTCATGGTTCCATCTACTTTGCCTTCTCGTGATTTCTGTGACTTTGTCATTAGACAGAGCATATATTGTGAAATGCAGAATTTGTTGTCTGTTCGCATCTGTGTCCATAAGCTATTTATAGCTTCGGATGTTTTGCATTTGCAGTTTTAATATTGTGGTGCCTCGCACAGCTGCCCATTTCCAAGGCTGCCAAGGTAAACAGATTCCAATTTTCCACTATCATGATTACGAATACAAAATTAAGGAATGAGTAAAGTTATGTGCCCCGTTTACAGTATTTCAGCCACATATAATTGTCGGTGTAAATTTTGGTGGATGTAAATAGAGAGAGTCGCAATTCTCGACAAGATACCAGTACGGGTATGTTTCACAATGCTAGTGATGAATAAAATGACAAAAAACGCTTTGTACATCATGACTTCGCATGGCAGTGGCTGTTCTCCACTGCACCTGATGATGGAAGACGAGTCCTCCGAAAGCTTGAGATTGTCATCATGTACAATGGGGTTTTTGTCGCTTTTGTCCATCACTTGCGTTGTAAATATACATAAGTGATAATGCATTATGCCTTTCTGCTGTTGCGAGGCTTACCAGGTTGACACTATTTACGGTAGTTTGTCTTCTATATAAATAGAATGTACCGGCATATATAGGATCCACCTAGACCCTTGTTTACTCGTATGGTGGTCAGACAGGTCATGGTTATAGGTGAAGGAAACCTCTTTTCTTAAACCTGCCTGCTTTTCATATTGGCCTGCAATTCTGATAGGCCTCTTATTTTAAACTTATTTCAACCAGTATATTAAATTACGTTTATTTAATTAAGATTTCAGCTTATATATGTAGTGATGTATTACTGACTGTTTTCATAACGGGATTGTATATACTATTTCTTACTATGATATTGGTATAAAGGGCTCTGGAAGAGCAAATCGTACAATTGGACAAAGTTATCCCCTTTAAATAAAGGTTTTATTCATTCATTCATTGCCGTAATGTTAAAAAAGTAAAACTGAAAATTTATCAGTCCACTTTTTTTGGGTCGATTTTTCGTTTCATGAATGTTTCTATTTACTGCTACATGTTCCTTTGTGCAGTGTTTCCATGTACTCTATACATGTTATGTTTATGCAGTTCTCACTGTATGCATATTTTCATGTAGAGCACGTTTACACAAAGGTGTGTTTCTGTGTACCAGGTTCCGATAGGTTTTTGTTGTGTTTCTTCGTGCACATATTTTTTAGCATTGTTGCACAGACTGATAGCAAATGGCATAAAAAGCCTACCTGCCTTGCCCGCAGCAAAACAGATTCTGGGCTTGTTCTAAAAGGTTTTGACCAAAATGACATTCAATTTTGGCAGCCGTGTGGGTCAGGGGTATTGGTCAGGGTTGGGGTTTTGGTGGATGGGGGAGTGAATCTTTTATGTTGCTGACAGACCTTCACTCGTACAGCCGAACAGGAAGACAACGTGAGCCGACCACTGGTGAGAGGCTCCTGGGTCACTGTGCAGTGCTGGAGAGCTAACCCCCTCGGTAGCAATCTAATAATTACACTATCTCTAAACAAAGTCCAACAAATCACAGTTTATTGTTTTGTTCATCCACTTTAATCGGTTTGGAGGCCTTATCTAGACAACATATCTATTTAAATATAGATAAAAGATGACATCAATGTTTGGTTCACGGTGATATCCCCTAGCTCTTGTGTAAAATCAATTCTTTGAAATCATGGAGTTAGAATGCTAAAATGAGCATTCCCTAACAACTGTTTTTCTCTGAACCTTCTGAAAACCAAATCTGCTCACAAAATATTTCAGAAAAACAGCTAACCAGTCATGGGTTAGCTGTTTTTTATGAAATATATGTATGCATGTAGGCCTACTTTATATATGTAGACTGATTTATTTATTTATTTATGAGACAGATATGTTCCATTTGGTGGAAGACAAGTGGCCTTCAACAAGTGATTGAAAAGAACGCACCTGCAACCACTAGATCACAGCTTGTTGCTAACCAGATTGATTAAAGGAAAATCTTGTTCAGTTGCAAAAAGAAAGGTCTGGGGCTAACTACAATCAAAAAGCTTAATGAGAAACCTGGGAGCTCACAATAAGCATTTTCGTTTCAGTAGGACTGCACCTAATTACCTCCCTTCAGGTAAATCTCCCCTTTGAAAGGTGCATTTTTATTTGTAAGCTGTGGTTTGGTGGGATTTCAGAAAATGGCTAATTTTTGGAGTTTGAGCGGCATAGGCTAGTTGAAACCTAGCTTTGAGACATGTTTTAATTTTGTTATCTTATCTGTAACACTTAGGATAAATGTAATCTATTTTTATAATACATACGGAGGTAATGTCAAAATCCTGGCCCTAATTAAATACAATAGCCAGCTTCAGCGAACTATGTCAACTATTACACATTCTACCTTTAAGCTGAAAAACACAGACTTCAATTAGGCTCTCTTGATATTTCTGCAACTCTCAAAGGCTAATATCACGATTTTCTTTTAACATCCTGTTGCATAGAAAATATTTGTTACCACTGTGATATAACCTACATACCAGGTACTGCATGTTTAAACAGACAAGGGCCCAATTTTCAAAGTTTCACACTTCGAAAACTAACCCCATGTTAAGTCATAGTTGTGTAACAAGGGAGGTAATTCGGAGCAGGCATACTGAAGCACACCTCGGCTGGACCGCTGACCCTTGCAAAGAAGTTTACCCTACACTCACAATACCTTTCCTTTCTTTGTCATGGTGAGCTAAAAAAAAGTGTAATGAGATATGTACAAATAAACTAATTCTTCATGACAAAAATGTATACATTAAAAAAATTAGGACATCAAAGGATAAAATATACTTGAATAAACAGCTGAGACAGATCTGCCTTAGGTGGTTATATCACAAAGAATTAAAAGGAGAAATGAGCTAGCAACATATGGAAAAAATACAGATAACTTGACAACTAAGTTATTTAACAATAAGAAAAATCGTCACTTGAATCAAGACAAATACACCCAGTGTAGCCTATTTAGTTGAAATTACACAAACTGGGCATAGACATTAAAGAGCTAACCAACTTCCAAGAGAAACTAGAATGAAATTTCAGAAATGTTTGAAATGGGCAAGATGTTTTCTGATGTGGAACAACATCGGCACAAAATGGAAGGAACAGAAAACCTATTTCTACACAATCTCCAAAACTAATTTTGGCACACCATGCACAATATTAAAATCTTTAGTCAATGACATATTTCAAATTTAATTTGTTTGCTGAACACACAAAAATTAGTTAAGGTTTGACATTTTTTTTTTGTTAAGACACTGACACAATCAATTGTGACATTTCAGCCAATTCTTACAAAACAGCACTGAGTATTTTGTCTTCTGCGAACACTATATACACGAGACCTCACTGCCACACAATGAAACTTCAAGAGTATTCAAGTTTTAAAAGTAATCAGTACCTGAATGAATTTACACTACACAGACTTTATTACAATTTCAACAATATCTGCTCAAGAAATAATGAAGACAATAATAAAATGGACGGTAGTTGAAGAGCACAGATATCATGGCTACCAGATACAAGCAGATGTGCTGTACAGTCGGGACTGAAATCGCTGGTATAGAAATCAGATACAGGTGCTGTACAGTAACAATGTTTCTTATGTATTATATAATGTACCTAAACAACCTAAAATTTTCCCCAAGAAAGTTCTTTCATAAAGGCAAATAACTGTTAGAAAACATTACTCTTCACAACTAAATTCGTCAAGAAGGATACTATTCTACCTTCCAAACACATTTTTAAGGCACAGAGAACTCTCAGAATCAGATAAAATTTGCAACTTAGTAATGAGCAAAATTTTAGGTCATTTACTGAAATAAATGAGATTGTAAATCATTTAATTTGATGGCACTATATTCCATCTAAAACAGCACTTAATATTTGGTATACCCGGAGAGAAAAAAAAAAATGGAATGAAATTGGACTGTAGTGAGCGGAGTATTAACTGATGACTAGACAAGCTTTAGGGTTTCTTAGACTGTGACTGAAGTGGCACAACCAAACTATCCAATTCCCTCTTATGACCAGTATCTGCCAGCCAGGCCTGAAACACAACAACACCACTGGAATACACGTACTGTTAGACCACACATATAAAGCAGACATTAGCTGAATTATACACTTGGAAGGTAAAGAGATGCCATCATCAATCAGTCAAATTTATTTATTTTTTTATTTGATTGGTGTTTTACGCCGTACTAAAAAATATTTCACTTGTACGACAGCGACCAACATTATGGTGGGAGGAGACCGGGCAGAGCCCAGGGGAAACCCACGACCGTCCACAGGTTGCTGCAGACCTTCCCACATACGGCCAGAAAGGAAGCCAGCATGAGCTGGATTTGAACTTACAGCGACCGCATTGGTGAGAGATTCCTGGGTCACAGTCAAAGTCATATGGTTATATCAACACATTTTATAAACATTAAACTCTCAGTTTATCATATTTATGAATGGAAATTTTTCAGTGAAAATTTTGTTGAGTTGTGTTTTGTTAGTTTAAGTCCCCCACAAATAGAGGCCTATTGATTGGTTATCAGTGATACAGATGTTTGTGTGATGTACATGTAAGTATGATTTGAGTTAAAGTGTGTATACAGTCGGTTTTAGATTTCACAATAGTTCCAGCATTTAAGGCTCATATCATAATATAGTTCTTTGACTGGCGCTTTACCATCTGCAGGTTGCTCGCACATCAGTCAAATCATGATGTGGTTTCATCATGCAGATCAGTCCAAGGCATGTCATATTTGCACCCACATGAATGTCTCACCATTAACTGATAAGGAAACAATTTTTGTGTATTTTTATACGACGTGGACATCAAAAGGCCAACATTTTCCCATCTTCCAGGTCTCAAGTGAGCGAGTGAGTGCTTGGGGTTTAACCTCATACTTAACCATTTTTCAGTCATATGACGACGAAGGAATCCTTAGGGTGTATGTAATGTACCTCCTTGTTGCAGGACAGATTTCCACCGCTCTTTTATCTAGTGCTGCTTCACTGAGACGCCTTACCGAAGGCAAGTAAGTCACTACGCCCAAGCCATTATACTGATACGGGTCAACGAGTCGTTCCCTTCGCACTATCCCTTCATGCTGAACGCCACACAAGGATGTTACAACTTCCTCTTTTAAAGTCTTAGGTGTGACTCAACCCAGGATTGACCCTGGATCTACTGCTGCCGAAGTGGACGCTCTACCCACTCTGCTATTGGGGGCCGGTCCAGGTTTCGAGTAACCAGACTGAACTGACTTTCAGCACCAATCAACGAGCCACTATTACTATCTGAATATGTCTGTACAGGTTTCCCAGAAGAGAGAGAAAGCTTTAAAATGCAGTTGAAATACAACAATGTAGAAATTGGGAAAGTTTTTATTTTTTTCTCATTTGTGCATGACTCTATTTGTTTTATTAGCTAAGATCATGTAAGTTTTATTTGAATCCAACTAGGAAGATCATGTATCTCTGTGACAGTCTAATATTTTAGCAGTCGTATATCATCCCAAAACATCAATCACTATCATGATTTCACCAAGTTTCTGATTTTTTCATTTTTCTGTGAGGTGTTGAGGAACTCTATTGTAAATGAACTTCATTATCTTTGATAAATAAAGATACTATAAGTATTGACCAGACTTAAATGTAGGTGTATTCTAGTCCAAGACTGAACCATGGCCTACTTCACATCTGTGGCAGTTTTAACCACATGGCCAATGTAACCTTCTGACAAGAATATAAGGCAAAAGCAAAAAAAAAGAAGAACAACAAGGACAGTAAACAAACAGTCACTAACGTATAGCGATTAGGCCATAAAAAATTAATTAAATGTATCACAGGCACTCATTTCGCCCCTAACCCGACCCTTTTTATCGACATTTTGAAAAAATAACGAAATGCATATACCGCTCACTTTGCGACTTCCCATTCATGAGTTATCTGAATGTACTTAAAAATAACAGAAATCACGCAGTCCTGATTGAGTATTCTTTCATCATTTGCATTTGTCAAAGTGAATTCGCCAAACGTTAATTTTCTATGGCCTTAGCTTCCTGAACAGAAACATGTTAATATCGTGGTTGAAAATATTGATGGAAAAAGGAAGAAACAAAGGAAGGAAAACAAATCAAAAAAGGAAAGGAATTTATTAGAAAAAAAGAAAGGAAAGGAAAGAAAGAGAACAAGCAGCCACTAACATGAAACCTCGTTTCCACAAGTTTCTGAAATTCCTTTCTCTGCTTCCTGCTCAGGCCAGACTCTTTCACCAGTTTTTGCCAGTTGTCGATCTGTTTCTGTCTTTGGCTAAGGCTACGCTGGTATTTACTCGGCAGTCCCCCAGGTATAGCCTACAACATTGACTCGTGCATCATGTAAGAGACAACTGACATAGGGAAAGGTCCTGAAAGAGGGTATATCACATGTGCTTTCAGATATATTCTTATATTCTAAGCTGAAAATATGTAGCCTTGTCAGAGCTCATGAGTGACTACTGACACCAGTGGTGGACAGTTGGCAGAAACTTTTTTCAGGGAATTCATAGACGATGGGAATGCATCGAGCCATCTGCATTTTCAAATTACAAACAGAACACCACTTGAGAATTTTCAAATAATTTACTATGGATTTTAGGCTTCCCCGAGTCTTCTTTACATAGACTCCAGCAACTTCCCAAATTGCTGTGAGTGCCTTCATCATACCCTGCACCAGGTAATACATCACACATCAAATTGATCAAACAGTACCTGAAGTGACCAAATTCATACTATCCAGGAATGTCCATACCTGGGTCGTGCCCTCCATTTCAAATGGAATGTTGAACGTAAAGAACTCAGCCACAGGTAGAAGTTCCCACACTGGCACTTCATCTTTGTGGTCAGGACCTGGAAAAAGCAAAAATACACACGAACCATTAACACTGTCAAACAGAATATACTGGATACAATTTTGGGTCAATATTCGTTTATATAGTGGATGTGTACACAACTTTAAGTATAATTGTTAGGTGATGTAACCCTATAATGTATAAGTAATTTCTTTCCTAGGAATCTACAGTTACTGTGCATATTGAAACAGACATACAAATTTTGATACACAATATCATATTCATTCACAAATAAGGCATGTATGTGCAAGAGTGCTGATGGTCAATAACTACCATGGCTATCATTTAAGACAGAGAAAGCACTTGAAACAATACATTCATAAAACAAGCATTCTTTCCTTTAGGAATGTAATGCTATTCCACGCACCTATACAGAGTGGCTGGTCCCACAGGTTACGGGCCTCCCCAAGTCCCGCCTGGGCCATGTGACTTTCCAGCTGAGGATAAAAAGTGTGGTATGGAGCCAGCAATATAGTGTCATTCCCTCCCAGAATCAGGGGCCGCTGTGGGGTGAGCAGGTATAACACACATAGCGTAGAACCACTAAAATGAGAGAATGTAAATCTGTTATAACTCAGTTTCATGTTTTATTTACAAACACATCAATTTGGAGGGAAAAGCTGTATTCAACACCCTCATAAACTGGGACATACTCTAAGTTTGAGCTTTTCTTTACAACATGCCTTTTATCCAAGGCCGGCGTGTATTCCTGGTGTTCTACACAGAAAAGTGCCTAGAGTATTTGTCTTACTACATTCATTTACCAACACATCGATCATGAGTTCCAAAAACATTTATGAAAAATTGGGTATCATTTCATGAGGATAAAAATTTGAACTTGTAATGTGATTGGCACTGTTAAGGCACACAGCAATGCTGATGCAGCATACCTAATCATAATGTTACGGCAGGGGGAGATAACTGTGACCTGTTCACAGTGACTGATGTGAATAGTTGTCTCCACTGGACCCAGAACTATGACAGAATGTCGGCACTTCTCAATTGTCACAGACCTGAATAGAATAACAAAATAACTTTATAATTTCGACCTTTATACATAATGTAATTCACATTGTTTGTCCTTTGTCTGCAGTATTTTAGTCAAGATGTTTTCTCACAACCCCAAATACAAACAATGATTTCCATTAAAACACCACATTACTGATAATCATCAACCCTTTTCGACCTCTAAATTAAGCTTTTTTTTCCAGTGGAATTTAAGCATACAATTATGAAAATTATGCTACAATGATTTGTTTACGTCTCTAAAGATGCAAACTTCACAAAACTGTGCAAATTATTTCTATGTACCACATATTTCTCTTGGAATGTTTCAAACTATTGGTTGCAGAGGCGGATGAAAAGGTTGAAGAATTAAGGTATCTCAGTTTCACAGTATGTTTCGTGCCATCTTGATGGTCTGGACTATAGCATTGTTCTTGTGGTCAATGATTCAAAATTTTCTGCTCCTACAGTGGTTAACACATTTATTCACTTTCCACCACTCAAACTGTGCAGAAAACTCTTGATTCTGGTGATATTCCTACTTTTTCTGAACGATGACTCTTTATGCTGAATGTCAAGCAAGAGACGAGTCACAGACTTCAAACACAACAGCATGCCGCTAGTGTGCTGTTTTCTTCCTTTCTTTCACAATGGAAACACCAAAACTTTCAACAGATAAACAAACTATGAACGCAGAATTCAATTCAACATTTGTTTCTTTATTTTGAGGGAAACAAGTTATCTTCATAGAGGATGTCTTGTCACCTGAGCTTTGATCCACTAGTTCACTACTCTGACCTTTGGTACCTTACTCTCTTGTACTGCTTTGTTGGCTGAGACATTCTCCTGCCAGAGGCAAAAACCGCAAATCTATTATCTGCTAGGAGTGTGAATACTCCTAAAATAATATAACAAGTATGCTAAGTGAGTGTGGCTTAGACTTGCAGGGAAGGGAATCCAAGGTTAGAAATTCAGTGTTCTTGTTTTCTTAATGCAAGGTATTCATATTTTTCATTTTCAAAAAAAAAAAACTGTGAGGCTCATTTTTCAAAAAATGAAAAATGAGCCTCACAGTTATGATACTGATAGATATACCACAGTCAAGCTAGTGTAGTGTAGCCTACATCTATAAATAGTGGGCCTATTTTTGAAAGACAGATTTATTCACAGCTAATGAAAAAACAATTTTAGCTGTAGTGGTGCTGATGGAGACGTATATGATAAACAGTAGGCCACAAGTCAGTATCTGTATGAGCCGAAGAGTTGTAGGGCCAATGGGACTGGATTGATTTCAGACACCACCAAAATCTCCACCTCTAATGTTTTGTTGCTAGATGCACATTGGCCATTTTCTTCTTGCCTATGACTGTACAAGGTCAACTGTCAGTACTGACAGTTACAGCTAGTGTGATACTACAAGCTCAGTTTTCCTTCCTCTATCAGTGTATCAAGCTTTTGCGAATTGGACTGACGTCGCGATTTGATGTCGATCGACTTTGATATAAACCACATGGCAATGAAGGTGTGGCAGTATAGTGAGGAGTTATTTCCCTTAGGTTACTTTCAGAAACGCTATTCAAACCTATGCCATTACCTACAAAAGTTGTTCGTTGGCATTTCCGAAACCACTTCATTAAAAAATACAGAGCAAATTTCAAGTACCGGTGCGTCTGAATTTGATAACGGCAAGAACATCAAGGACTTTGACATCAAATTCCCAGATATTCCAGTGTCTGGAACCAGCAGTTCTGTTTTCCCTGATATTCCAGTGTCTGGAACCTGCTGTTCCGTTTTCCCTGATATCCCAGATTTTTCCTGATCTAAGCAAACCCTGTTGTCAACTTCTGGATGTATTAGATCATTTTTGAAGTGTAAATTACCCTCATATGACCACTGTTTGGAGCAATGCATGGAACCAATGACTACACACTTGAAAAAAACACACAGCCTCATGGAAATAAATCTTTCATAGACTCAGTTCAATTACTGTCAAAGACTCACAACATAGCGGCATTGCTATTCGACCTTACCGAAGGGGAGACAACAAATACAGGTAGGAGTAATGGCATCGGTGGATCTTAACACTGCTGTTTTCCAGTGTCCGGGAACTCTGAAAGCAGAATGAAGAGTTACAGAACAAAGTGAACTAATGTGAATATGCAAATAAGAATTGTATCCATGAGTCATATTAAGTCTGATGACAATCACAGGACGCCATCCATGACACAACTCCAACTTCTCAAAGCTCTCTTAAGGTGACCAAAATGGGGAAAACAGCCAGCAGTGAGAAACATCCTCACTTCATAACAGGTCCTGATATTTTCGTAGTGACCAAACAGGGATCGAAAGGCAGACTTCATCTTATTGCTGAATGCAAGTTACACATTTTCACATGAAAATCCAAGCTCAGCAGAACAAAGCACTATCGTCTAGTATAAATAACTACTCACCCTTCCAATAGTTTGCTTGCTGACTTGACTCATAATAATGATCTTGTTTCTGAAAATTTGAAGAAATGTTTTGGAAAAAGAAACTATTTGTGAAGAGGACAGGGAGAGCTACAAATATGTAGCTTTGTTGACAGCTGACACTAATGTTTCGCGAAAAACATAAATAATCCATTAAGTAATTTCCATTCATCTGTAGGCAATATGTACAACTATTCTGCAATAAAGGGTTCTGTTGAAATTTTATGAAAACAAATATTACATGGAGTACAATGACACATGTAACTGATCTATAACCATCTTTACCAATATCAGGTACATGTGGCTTACAAAGTTCTTAAAATCTGTCACAGTGTCCCCCCTCCCCACCCCACCCCCCAAAAGGGGGGGGGGGGGCAATAGAGTTTGACAGTTATTCTCAGACTGCTACTCATACTTATAATTTTAGGTGATGTCCTCTAGCCTAACACTTACCCTAAAACATGATCATCAGGCACGGTTGGAGAGTTTGTGGCTATCCTACCTCTCTTACTGCGGTGAGCATCCCCACTCTCCTTGTCTGCAGGCCTGCTCTCCTCAGCTATACAACATAACATCAGCTTCATCACATCACTCTCAAATATGGGTAAATTGGTTACACACGAAGAGCTGACTGAAAGATCATGAGGAAATCTTCAATACATCCACACCATACACAACCGTTGTTAATCCTTCGACTTCGAAACTGATGATTATCTTCATAACTTATCTCATACAGTCCTTACAAACACTACAATGTCACATGAGCAATAGCGATGATGAGCTATTGTTCACATCACCATACGAATTGCAATTTAACTAGGCTCCCTTGAGACATGACAGAGATGTGAGCTAGGCCAACTTTATAAATACATTTATTTGGGGTAAACCACTTTACCCTTAAAATGTGGGCCTTACTCCAAAAGTTATTAAGATTTTGATGGAAACATCCGTTTTTACTTTTCAACGTTAATGTATTTAAAATCCGTATGTTTTTCATTAAAAAAAAACATCAAATTTTAAGATTACCCCACAAACCTACCTTAGTTTGGATTACCTCATCAAGAAATCTTCTAAGTTAGCCCAATCAGACCAACAGAGCAATATTTTATCATTTCACTGTATATCCATCTGGTTATAAATAAACTAATGCCAAGTCACACAGGTAACTGCTCTCACCTGACACCGGCCACGAAAGACGTTTTCCTGAGGTGATACAGGCTGAGATTCCAAATGGATTCTGGGACACTGTGCCTCTTATCCAGCTTTGCAGTGTACGGATAGAGAATAGCCGAGTCAGCTGAGGAGAAACAGCATGCAAGGGTATCAGTACTACAGCAGGATATTACATCACAGTAGACAGTCATAGAAATATATAGGGATCAAACATGGTAACAATCCATCACGAAGAATAGTCATGGAACAGCACAATTACCACAGATGGAAAGATTCCATCACGAAGAATAGTCATGGAACAGTGCAATAACCACAGATGGAAAGATTCCATCACCAAGAATAGTCATGGAACAGCACAATTACCACAGATGGAAAGATTCCATCACCAAGAATAGTCATGGAACAGCACAATTACCACAGATGGAAAGATTCCATCACCAAGAATAGTCATGGAACAGTGCAATCACTAAAGATGGAAAGAATCCATCACGAAGAATTGTCATGGAACAGTGCAATAACCAAAGATAGAAAAAATCCATCACGAAGAATAGTCATGGAACAGTGCAATAACCACAATGGAAAGAATCCACCACAAAGAATTGTCATGGAAGAGTGCAATAACCAAAGATAGAAAAAATCCATCATGAAGAATAGTCATGGAAGAGTGCAATAACCACAATGGAAAGAATCCACCACAAAGATTTGTCATGGAACAGTGCAATAACCACAGATAGAAAAAATCCATCACGAAGAATAGTTATGGAAGAGTGCAATAACTAGAAAGGGGAAAAATCCTTCACGAAGAATAGTCATGGAACAGTGCAATAACCAAAGATGGAAAGAACCCACCACGAAGAATTGTCATGGAAAAGTGCAATAACCACAGATAGAAATAATCCATCACGAAGAATAGTTATGGAACAGTGCAATAACTAGAAAGGGAAAAAATCCTTCACGAAGAATTGTCATGGAACAGTGCAATAAACAAAGATGGAAAGAATCCATCACGAAGAATTGTCATGGAAGAGCGCAATAACCACAGATGGAAAGAATCCATCACCAAGAATAGTCATGGAACAGTGCAATAACCACAGATGGAAAGAATCCACCACGAAGAATGGTCATGGAACAGTGCAGTAACCAAAGATGGAAAAAATCCTTCACAAAGAATAGTCATGGAACAATGTAATAACCACAGACGGAAAGAATCCATCATGAAGAATTGTCATGGAACAGTGCAATAACCAGAAAGGGAAAAATCCTTCACGAAAAATAGTCATGGAACAGTGCAATAACCACAGATGGAAAGAATCCATCATGAAGAATGGTCATGGAACAGTGCAATAACCACTGATGGAAAATATCCACCACGAAGAATTGTCATGGAACAGTGCAATAACCAAAGATGGAAAGAATCCATCACGAAGAATTGTCATGGAAGACGCAATAACCACAGACAGAAAAAATCCATCACGAAGAATTGTCATGGAACAGTGCAACAACCAAAAAGGGAAAAAATCCTTCACGAAGAATTGTCATGGAACAGTACCATAACCACAGATGGAAAGAATCCACCACGAAGAATTGTCATGGAACAGTGCAATAACCAAGGATAGAAAGAATCCATCACCAAGAATTGTCATGGAAGAGCGCAATAACCACAGACGGAAAGAATCCATCACGAAGAATAGTCATGCAACAGTGCAATAACCAGAAAGGGAAAAAATCCTTCACGAAGAATTGTCATGGAACAGTACAATAACCAAAAATGGAAAGACTCCACCATGAAGAATTGTCACGGAACAGTGCAATAACCAAAGACAGAAACAATCCATCACGAAGATTAGTCATGGAAGAGCGCAATAACCACGGATGGAGAGAATCCACCACAAAAAATAGTCATGGAACAGTACAATGACCAAAGATGGCAACAATTAATCTGGAAAGACAGTCATGAAACCGTACAATGTGAGGAGAATTAAATTGTTTTCAGCAAGGAATTTCAGAGCTTGAGGACTGCATGCCACAAAGAAGCCAACAATGTGGATTGACCACAAAACAATCTTAAAAACAAGGAAAAAACAAACAATCACTCTTCCGTCACAATGAAAAAACATCGATATAGACTTGGGAATGAAATGTTGGAATCCATCATCAATGAAAACTAACTGTTACCAGTGAAATAATACAGTACAGCTCAGGCTAAATGTCAAAACTAGGCAGGAGATTAGAGTGCTGACATAACGCCAAGCTTCGTTTTAATCTAATCCACACGGAAAAATAACCTCAAATCCTACCTCACTTTTGGTATCCACTGATTCCCTAAAAGGCCCAAAATATAAATATGTCAATACCAGCACTGGTAAACCATCTTTCAATGGTAACTGCCCGTTTAAACAGTTGAATTCAGCAACTCTAACCAAGATCCGTAATGTTTGGAATTCTAACTTCAGGCAGGCCTCAAAAGTTTTATCCCAGCCAATATTCTCTTTACACGACATAAATCGTCAAACTTTATCAACTGACACCATACTATATGGTTTTGAAAATCTTAAACAATAGGAATTAATTAATCTCTCAAAACTGTTGTGGCTGGATTCACTGTGTAAATCCCTCCTCTGTACAACATTATGCAGACTAATCTTGAAAACTTTGTGAACAATCCAGTAAAATTTAAAAAAAAACAATACACCAGGTGATCCCTGATTCTGTTCTGAACATAAATGTTTTGGGTTTGTTGCTTCGTGCTTTGTAAACTTTATGCTAAGATGTGGCAAATTTACTATTAAATATCTGTCGTAAGGTTCTATATGGCATAACAAAAATGCATATCAAAATTAGTACACTGACTGTGGACGTTAATCAAAGACTTCAACTGCATATTTACTCCCTTAATCAAGTTGATGAATTGAATTTGTGGTGCAGAGGTAGGTTATGCATTGCAAGTTAAACTTTCCTCTTTTCAGGTCTAGTATATATTTACTAGTACAGGTTCACATAGCTGAATACACAAGTCTGCACCCTCGCTTGCAAACTGGGATATGTAAGTAAACGGAACTATATTCACACCTTACAATGATAATCCCATGCCTCAGCAGATCTTCTATACTGATTTCAGTAAGAGAGTTTTCAGGCGCCAGTAGAGCAGTACTCAGTATCACGGAGTGCGCTACAAGCAGTAAACTACTGACTTCTAGCCTGAGCTGTACTGTATAAAGGAATGGTTTACAGTTATGTGAAGGGGTTACCTTGGAGTAGCCAAACTTGCTCTGTAGAGGTGGAATCATGGCTACCTGATGTAAAGCCTGCAGGCTCCTGTGGACAACGAACAATGGAGCAATAAAGAAGGCTTCTGTAACTCCAGCACATAAAAAATCAATACTTCAGGCCTCTTACAGTTGTTTATTTACTTGAGCACACTCTCTAATCTTCAGTATACCTTTTACAATGCACAAACTGGGATTAGTTAAAGGAGAAGAAAACATAAAAACATGACACTATAGGCTGAAAAGAGCACATTTTTTTCTATCTGGTGGTGCCTACTGCATAATTTTGCGATTTTTCTTAGCCATACATGTAAAGCCTGAAAACGGCAAAGCTGGCATAAATCGCTGAGTCCATCGTGTACTCCATCTTTAACACCCCGTAATTTATGCTGGGGGTGTGTTGCCTCTCATCCAATGACAGTCGTTAAAATTGCCAGCTTGTTCGTGTAAAGTCGGAACCTACATCCAACATTCTGCCTTCCTGATCATGAAAATGAACTATACTGTTCGCTACCTTCTGGGAAGAAGGGTTCTACCAGAAATGTAGGAGCTGCACTTCGTCCGTTTTTGACAGCAATTCCCCTCCTAACACAGAAGACTTCAGGACTATTTCTTAGGCAAAATAGAGTCGCCCACAGCAGATTTTGGCGCCGATAATTTATCAACTTGAGGTACATATTAGAATTTTTTATGGCATGCACCTGCAGGGAAATACATACTCTTTTCAATGGTATTTGACTGATATTTAAATTTTCTTCTCCTTTAAGCGAGCAATACCAATCTTTCTGAAGAACATTATTTTGAACTGTTCACGTGAGTTACCACAGATTTTTTGAAAATCACATTTTGTTTGCTACTTCTCACAACATTAGAAGTTAAGAAATCATTAATGCTTATTTCTAAGCCTGGTTTCCTTTTCTGTGAAGATTTACATTGCATTCTTATTCTTTCCACAAATGAAACCTTGGGCTCAGTTAGAGTGCTAGCCTCTCACCAATGCGGTCGCCGTGAGTTCAAGTCCAGCTCATGCTGGCTCCCTCTCTGTCAGTACGTGGGAAGATCCGACAACAGCCTGCGGATGGTCATGGGTATCCCCCAGGCACTGCCCGCTTTCCACCCACCATAATGCTGGCTGCTGTCGTATAAGCGAAATATTCTTGAGTACAGCATAAAACACCAATCAAAAAAAAAAAACCAAAAACCAAAAAAACAATCAAATGAAGCCTCACCCGCCCCGGTCAGTTGACGCTCCAATCAAAAAGTCCAGAGCTTCTACCGCTTCCACAGTGATTCCAAAGTCACCTAGGATTGCTGAATTGTACACATCTGAAAATGAAAAAGAGTTTTTTTATGGCCTTTAGACATTACACATTTCAAATGTCCTGCAAACTCAAGATATGACAGTCATGATAGGAAGTAGAAGTATTGTTTTTGTAGTGGAAGTCTCGTACAAACGTACCAGAATAATAGCCAATGTCAAACTTCACCAGAGTACAATGATGTCCATATATTTTTCAAAAATGAATGAAACTGATCAAAAGTAGAATTTGATTATTAACTTGTTACAGTGAAGCTATGTACCAAGTTTCAGTAAAAAATAAAAAAAACATTTTTTTGGAGAGAAATAGTGCTACAGAAAAAGAACAGGACAAAACATTCATAATTCATTCAAACATCAATGAATGGCGTAGAACTCAAATTTGATCTGTAACTCATCATGTCCAAAGTTTTAAAGACATGCAATGGACTATTCTGAAAAAATTTATTTATTTTTTGGGGGCATAACATGAAATAACACAAAGTACAAAATAATTCTTGCAGATTTGTAACTGTGACTCCAAGGGACACCAGATAATGAGTTTGTTTAATGATTTTAAGCAGTTTTAAAAATTGACCTACTTTTGAGCCCAGGTCATTGGTCAGTTTTGGCCTTATTTGCATACCAAACTAAAAGTGTTTTACAATATGGGCAGGGCAATCCACCTAAAAACTGTGAACATAAAGTTTATCTCGATATGTTTAGTGTTTAGGAGGAGAAGACTTTTTTGGGTAAAAATTTAAAATGGCCGCTAAATCACATAACTGGTAGTACAGCACCAAAAGTCAAAAATTGCTCCATATGTTCCTCACTAAGATTCAAAGTTTTTCTAACTTTATCAGTTCTTCAGATATTGCAATTTTAGGAGTTCACTAAGAAAAAACACTTAATTCCTGTTTAAAGGATTAGTGTCCAGATTTAGCTACTTGTCCAAAGTATTAAGATTATAACCTGTTAACAGTATGTTTTCAGGAGAGCCTCTGGGAAAAGTAATTATGAATTTAAATCCTCCAAAAACAATAAATTTACTACTCTAGCCGATCTCCATTCGGCCGCATGGTAAAGCTCAGCAGGCGAAATCACAGATGGCCAACCCAAGTCTAGCTGGCCTATATAACCTGGGACTTCGTATCAAAACGATATCATTTTTGAGATGGAGTCTACGTACACAAAAGCAAATATACCGCTGCATCAATTTGAAACCATAGTCTACAATGCTGAAGTTCCGATATACAACACAGACATCTCTGGTCAGACTTCAGATTTTGAGTTTTTAGACGTTATATTTGATCTTTGTCCAGGCGTTTTCAACCGCGCTGGCAATACAGACGGGAAAGCTATAGCTTTATCCTGTGTTACACTGTTTCGAGTTTATATCAGATTTAATATTTACTATTCTTTCCTTCTGTCCGCTTCACAAAAAATGCCATCCTATTCCACAAGTGAATTTACTTCGCGGAAATTAATTTTTGTACATTTAATCAAGGCAATACTGAAAAAGAACTCTTCCAACTATTTAATTTTCCTTGTTATATTATGGCCAGAATTACTCAAGTATATCCAACAGGTATTATGAAGGGTGGCTTTAATCCTCTTTTGTTTCCTGTGGTGTCGCTACCCCCCGCCTAATCTTGATTGTAATCTTGAGTTTAAAACAAAGGGGAAAAAAAAAACTCCAGAGTTCTTCGAGGACCTGTTTTTACAACCGTATGCAGAATAGCAAACCATTTCGTACTTCTTGCCAAATTTTTTTTCGCACTCAAATTTAACAATATATCCAGCGGTAGGTAATTATGAATAAATAACCAATCTGGACACTAATTCTTTAAGGTACTTTGAATGGACATAATCATTAGCCAGGTGCTGTCTTTCACTTTAATGCTAAATATCATACTCACAATTATTTCACTTATAACATGGTGGTTAACTTCATCAGTGGAGTGCAAATCATAAATCGCTGGCCTTGGCAAGTTTCTGACGCACTTTCTCAAGTGTGACACACAAATTTGCACACTACATTGTTGACAGACGAGTGGTCTTCAAGAAAAGTAAAATGGCCAGACGAGTACCTACAAATACCCTCTCTAAAGTATGGTTTGAACCTGCAGTTCAAGTGTCCTAGCCAATGACAGGCAGGCACTTTTAACCCCTAGACCATGGCCCGATCCCCTTGAGTAGAAAGAATGATGCCTCACAATTTTGAAGTATGCAAGATGTTAATGTGAGGTATGCAAGATGTTAATGTGAGTTATGCAAGATGTTAAAGATAGGTATGGCAAAGTGTCTGTCCTGCCCCCCACTGATACTAACCAGGTTCTACAAGATGTTAACGTTAGGTATGGCAAAGTATCTGTCCTGCCCCCACTGATACTAACCAGGTTCTACAAGATGTTAATGTTAGGTATGGCAAAGTGTCTGTCCTGCCCCCCCCCCCCCCCTGATATTAACCAGGTTCAACAAGATGTTAATGTTAGGTAAGGCAAAGTATCTGTCCTGCCCCCCCCCCCCCCAACTGATACTAACCAGGTTCTACAAGATGTTAACATTAGGTATGGCAAAGTATAAGTCCTGCCCCCCCCCCCCCCCCCCCCCAACAGATACTAACCAGGTTCTACAAGATGTTAATGTTAGGTATGGCAAAGTGTCTGTCTTGCCCCCCCCCCCCCCCCCCCCCCCACCCCACTGATACTAACCAGGCTCTAAAAGATGTTAATGTTAGGTAGGGCAAACTGTCTGTCCTGTTTCCCATTGATACTGACCAGGTTCTACAAGATGTTAATGTTAGGTATGGCGAAGTGTCTGTCCTGATATCCCCCCCCCCCCCACACACACACACACACTGATACTAACCAGGTTCTACAAGAAGCTCCAGAATCTCCTGTATGTGGGTCTGTACAAACTGTAAGTGGCAGTGTTCATCCAGGGTCTGAGGATAGAAGTCAAAACTCAAAAAATATGCATTTTATTTTTATCTCAACGATATCTTACATTAGAGTACCATTTACAACAGACATTTGACCTACACAAAAATCAAGGGGGACAACTGCATCTTTCCAGCTACAGGTATGAGTAAGCATTCAAATTTCTTTAAGTTGGATGTAAATTTCCACAAATATGTTCACACTGCTTCAACCCGACATTTGAATAATGCCTACTTTGAGGAAGGCATGTTACATGCTCTTGTATTTCTACACTATTGGCAAGATGACTTCAGTCGTGTCACTGTTTGACAAATGTGTTGGATTAATGACACAAGATAATTCATTGTTCCAAGCTACATCCATGTAGCAGGCTGATCTGAATGTCAACATATTTACATTGCTCAAGACAACAACCATGTCATAGTATACAGATGTGCAATTGCTTTTTTTTCTTTTTTTCGGAATAAACATACATTAATGCTGTAATCCACATCTCTCTTTCTGTATTGCCATCTGGACGATAGCATCCTTCATAAATATCTATTTTATACATGTTACTATGCACTATGTGTAACTTTGATGTCCTAATTCCTCTGTCAGTTTTGTTTTTCACAAGAAATCCTAATCCAAACTAAAAGGTTTTGTGTCATGTAGTTCATTACAGCTAGACATCATGTAAAAAGATCAGTTACACAAAAGGCTCCCCCAGACCTACAGATTCCTGCTCAAATTTCTAGATGAAAGTTTGTCTGTAGAGCTACCGTCTCACATGTAAATTAGAGCTCGATGAGCCAATAGAGTATGTCTGTAGAGCTACTGTCTTACATGTGCCTTAGAACTTAATGGACCAGTGTGGTTTGTCTGTAGAGCTACTGTCTTTACATGTACCTTAGAACTTAATGGACCAGTGTGGTTTGTCTGTGTGTGGTTTGTCTGTAGAGCTACTGTCTTACATGTACCTTAGAACTTAATGGACCAGTGTGGTTTGTCTGTAGAGCCACAGTCTTACATGTAAATTAGAACTTAATGGACCAGTGTGGTTTGTCTGTGTGTGGTTTGTCTGTAGAGCCACTGTTTTACATGTACCTTAGAACTTAATGGACCAGTGTGGTTTGTCTGTAGAGCTACTGTCTTACATGTACCTTAGAACTTAATGGACCAGTGTGGTTTGTCTGTAGAGCTACTGTTTTACATGTACCTTAGAACTTAATGGACCAGTGTGGTTTGTCTGTAGAGCTACTGTCTTACATGTACCTTAGAACTTAATGGACCAGTGTGGTTTGTCTGTGTGTGGTTTGTCTGTAGAGCTACTGTCTTACATGTACCTTAGAACTTAATGGACCAGTGTGGTTTGTCTGTAGAGCTACTGTCTTACATGTACCTTAGAACTTAATGAACCAGTGTGGTTTGTCTGTAGAGCTACTGTTTTACATGTACCTTAGAACTTAATGGACCAGTGTGGTTTGTCTGTGTGTGGTTTGTCTGTAGAGCCACAGTCTTACATGTACCTTAGAACTTAATGAACCAGTGTGGTTTGTCTGTGTGTGGTTTGTCGGTAGAGCTACTGTTTTACATGTACCTTAGAACTTAATGAACCAGTGTGGTTTGTCTGTAGAGCTACTGTCTTACATGTACCTTAGAACTTAATGAACCAGTGTGGTTTGTCTGTAGAGCTACTGTCTTACATGTACCTTAGAACTTAATGAACCAGTGTGGTTTGTCTGTAGAGCTACTGTCTTACATGTACCTTAGAACTTAATGAAGCAGTGTGGTTTGTCTGTAGAGCTACTGTTTTACATGTACCTTAGAACTTAATGAACCAGTGCGGTTTGTCTGTAGAGCTACTGTCTTACATGTACCTTAGAACTTAATGAAGCAGTGTGGTTTGTCTGTAGAGCTACTGTTTTACATGTACCTTAGAACTTAATGAACCAGTGCGGTTTGTCTGTAGAGCTACTGTCTTACATGTACCTTAGAACTTAATGAACCAGTGTGGTTTGTCTGTAGAGCTACTGTCTTACATGTACCTTAGAACTTAATGAAGCAGTGTGGTTTGTCTGTAGAGCTACTGTTTTACATGTACCTTAGAACTTAATGAACCAGTGTGGTTTGTCTGTAGAGCTACTGTCTTACATGTACCTTAGAACTTAATGAAGCAGTGTGGTTTGTCTGTAGAGCTACTGTTTTACATGTACCTTAGAACTTAATGAACCAGTGCGGTTTGTCTGTAGAGCTACTGTTTTACATGTACCTTAGAACTTAATGAACCATTGCAGGTTGTTTATAGAGCTACTGTTTTACATGTACCTTAGAACTTGATGAACCAGTGCGGTTTTCAAGGTCAGGGGAGCGAGCACGTAGTGGCCATCTTCACACTGTCAAGGAAAACATACAACACATGCCTTTCCATCCTGTACATGCATTTACAGGAAAAACTTTAGATTTTGTCTTCTCAACTTCAAAATGTTTCGTAACAAACTTCTACACTGTTTCTACGAACTTCTAACCATAAACAGGGTCCAAAGATGTACACTAAAGGTTTCACATTTCCAGGCTAACTGCAATGAGTAATCTACAGTCTATACAAGATTAAGGCAACATAACATAGCATTTATTATCTAAAATTTTTGTTTTTCATCCCAAGAGAATGTAAGTATGCACTATTACACAAGCTAAAGTTGTTTCCGCAGTCTTAATTTAAAAGGCTTTTCCAGAAAGAATAAAAATTATCCCCCATATTTTTCAATGACTCGAGAAGTTACTTTCCAATTTCAGGCTTCAAATTATCTTTCCGGTATTTGTGACCCAGACCCACCCAACACCATAATTTATAAGAATAATCCAATAAACTAGAACTGCAAAGCAGTTTCGGCCAGGGTTCACGTAGTCTGTTGTTGTAGTTATCATTCTATGGCATCGAATAGAAGAAACATTTGTAGGTCTAATGGTTCTCGAGTTACAGGTCATTGAAATTACGTCACTAAATTTTAATTTTTTGACTATATCTCAAAAAGTTACAAAGATAGGTTCAAAATACACCAGAATAAATTAAAATAAAATTGAAGTTTCAAAACTAGTTGTTTCAAAACAACCTCGACCAATGGCAAGCTTCTAAAGATTTTACCGGATGTCAACAATTTTCTCAAACTTGTTGTAGCTACTAACACTCTACCTGCATATCAAATTTCAAAACAATCGGTTTAGTCATTCTCGAGAAAATGATGTTTAAACGATGTCCTATAAAATGCAATACAGCCCCAAAAACCACACGACAAAAAAAATCGGGCTCAGAGGTGCACTTAAGCCATTGGGGAATATTAGGGCAAAATTTCAAGTCAATCAGTATCGGGTGTAGGTGGTATACAAAATCGAATAAATAACTAGAACTGCATGCAGTTATACGGCTTCAAAGCAGTCTGTACACACAAAACTTTCCACTTTCTCCACCACAGACCGTTCAAATCTATTAGTTCTGTGCTCTTAAGAAAAGACCCTAGGTTGGTCTAATAGAGCAAAAAAAAACCAGACGTAAGCCACATTAGACAATAAACTTTCCAAAAGAGAGAATTGTATGTAACCTACTTATGTCGCAAATTCCCATCAAGAATCCAAAATTTGCAATTTTTCCCTATATTTGTAGGTCACGTGACAGAAAATTAATACAGCTGTAAAGTTCAAAATTGCTGAGTGGAAGGGACTATATATGTACTGTATGTATGCTGGAAATTTGTGAACTGTCTTGACAAATACAGGATAAACAGGGCTTCAAAACTTGACAAAAGGCCGATTTACTATATTTTAGCACATTTATAGGAGTATGTCATATAATGCATACACACTCCATTTGTGTCTAGGATGAATGTAGAAATATTAAAACTAAGTATGCCACCCGACATAGTTTGACCCACTCTTATTTTTTTCCTGTGATGCATATTTTTGTTGCAAATTGCGATCAAAACGCGAAAGAGCACAATTTCCCCCATTTTCGCAGGTCACAACATCAAACTGTTACAGCTGTAAAGCTGAAAATTGCTGTGTATTAAGGATATATATGTACTGTGTGTATGGTGAAAATCGTTGACCTGGGTCAAAAAACAAAGGGCACAAACACTTTTGAACTTTTGAATGTCTAAATCTGGCACATTTACATATACACGCTATATATTGTAATACAATGTATGGATGGTTATGAAGAATATGTATCATTGTATATGTTCTTTTAATTATCTGGTTTGCACTGCAGTTGCGATTGGGTCACCCAGCGCCATTGCACCCCAATGTTGTGCAATATTTCTGAAAGTAAGCTTTGTTTTGCACAAACCTTGTCTTCTTCACTACACGCTAGCCAGGCCACAGTGTTTGTGTTTTTTGTGTTTTGATTGCAATTTACAAATAACACATCGCAGGAAAAAAAAACAAGACCAGATTCGTGATCAGGACATCAAACTACGTCAGTTGGCATATTTAGAACATCAAAATTCCCAAAAATAGTAAAAAATCAAGTACTTCTGCTGTATCAGCTGCAACCAAATTTGCATTCTTTCTTCCAAATAGTTTCCAGGGAACGCTTATTATGTGTGCTAAATTTCAAGTCAATCAGACGTTTGGTTTTGAAGAAAAAAACTGTTAAATGTTTTCACTTCAACCCAAAATGGCCGCTAGGTCACGTGAATATGGACGCCCAAATCTTAACTCGTAGTAGCACATCTCCCAGTCTATCACATCTCTAAGTTTCACACATTTCTATTCAGCTTTTCTAGCTATAAGAAGTTTTTCAATTTTAAAAAATGTAAAAATGGCGATTTTTTTTTTTGTGGCATGTACCACTTCCGGTTTGCTGACCTCACTTCCGACTATATAAAGGTTGTCTGCTTGCCTTGGGATGATGTCAGGCCTTAAGATTGCAGCTTCATTGCTTAAGGAGATATACCCACTTCTAGTTTTGCAAAAAAATGCATATTCAGAATCAGCGTCCAAAACTGCATCAGATAGGACTATTTGCCGCACATCATCTTTGGAAATGAAGAAAGTATTAGCAAAAAACAGATTTTTTTTGTCACATGACATTTTCACCCAATAGCGAGATTGTACAATTTCCAACGGAGAAAATACACAATCACACCCTGACTGTACCTAGGATTTGTGCAACTGCAGTTAAAATTTCACCCCATTTGCATAAGCCATTCGGGCGGAGGAGATTTTTTAAAATTTTTCATCCAAATCCAAGATGGCTGCCAAGTCACATGACCATATCTGCCCAAAAAGTTACGATGCACAACTTCAAGTGACACATAAAAACATATTAACATTTCATACATATCTGACACGCTGTTTTTCCTAGAAACTCATCACAATTTCACCCAGATTAATAATAATAATAACAATAATTATAATAAAAACAAATATTCCTAACGGATATAATAGGGATTCAAGAATGGCTTGAACCTCTTATAATCCGAACGTTTTCTATATTCTATATACCGCCCTTGTCAAAACTGGCAGACTGGCTCTATAACGCCAAAGGGATGTCACTCTGTGAGGAAAGTTGCTTATTTGGCTATCTAGTGGAGTAGTGGCAATGTGCTAGAGGTTTGTTTTCTGCTGAAGATTTGTTCTGAGTCTCAGTTCCAAAGGATATTCATCTCCAGCCAAGAGTGACGCCTTCAGGGAGACTTTGTGGAGCTGCTGGATGTAGAGATACAACACAAACACGAATGTGCTCACGCTCAGGCTGTTCTTCAGGGCATCTGTCAGAAAATGGATCATACGTGAGAAATCATAAGCCAGGATTAACGCACTGCTCATTCGTCATAATTTGCGCATTTTTAACACCTGGACATGGCTCTACATTAGGTCTTCTGCAGAACACCCAGTCATGGTGAAGCTTATCTAATGAACTTTTGCGGAGAAAATCCGTGGGAAAACAAACATGCAGATTCCTTCCTTTACAGTAGATTATTATATCTTTTTAACTCTGATGTCTCTGCTTATAATCACAAGTCCAATCCACTCACTTTCAGATTTAAACACTGATGCTACAATCCTACACAACTGATGTACACAAGTATATCTTTAGCCCACAATTATAAATGCTCATACAACACAATGAAGACTAAGGGAAATATATTACATGTAACTATCCCATGCACTAACTTGCAAACACATACAGTACTATGTCAGCCGCTGGGCTTAAATCCACCAAACTGCTGCAGCCTACTTGTCTAACCTCTCTCCACCTGTACTGTACACCTGGCCAACCTCAGGTCAAAGTCTGCACGGTCCCTAGCACTGGTGGCCTCACTCAGCAGGTGACACACAGTAAAATACCTGGAACACAAAGCAAGGAGAACAACACTAATCCACCATCTACTCTATCTGTCCTTTACCGATGAATATAGCTCCTCTGTAGAAAACAATTTAACGTCACATTAATTATATACCTCAGAAGATTTGTAGCGTGACTTGTGGGGTGGGGATGGTGGGCAGAGGGTAAATTTTAAGCTGTCCTGTGTAGTGGTTTCAGCAACACATTTCATTTAAGTGTCAGACAAAAATATTCAGGGGCATGAATTGTGGCTAGACTTTCTCCTACATATCAAATGACAAAGAAATACGAAACTTAAATATGAAATGTTATTTCTCAGTTTTGCTACTAAATTATTTATGTCACAGATTATAAATTTTCATGATGGTAAAAGTGAATCAACATTCAGACATACACGTATTAAATTTCAACTCTGCACGTGTAGAATTCTACTGGCAATATTTTAGGCATAGCCTGCAGACTGCTTACTAATTAACGGACTACAATAAACCACTTCAATGATGATGAAAATAAAGTTATTCGCACATTTACCGGTACTGATCGATCAGATTTTTTTTTTAATTTCCCGTTAATATACATGGAGAGACAATAACTAAAATTCAGATGTAATGCAAGATTATATATTTCACCTAAAGTTTGTTTTTCAAGTGACACATTTTGTTTGATTCTTATTGATTCATTCACCTTATGGTCCCATGAGTTTTTGTGGAGTTTATCCACAGTTTTTGTGGATTTATTCCCGTCAGAAGGCCGTCATTGTTGACACAAATGGGATTTTCAGTTGTAATGTTTTTAAGTCATAAAAAGTAAACAAATACAAAGTTTAATTTGTCTACTTACATCCAAGCTAGATCTTCTGTCAACTGCAGCTTGTTACAAGCAATATGTTTCCACACAGAATAACTTGGAAAAAAAAAGAGCATCCCAAAAAAATTAATATTAATAATATAAAAAAAATATTATTAAATAGGAAACCATGCCCTAATTGAAAGTGAATAGTGGAAAACAACTCATAATGTTCCTGAAATTGGCAAAATATGCAGGTACATTAAAAAAAAGCCTTGTGCCAGTGTTTTATAAGGTAATTTGTGGGGCTGAGTTTCTTCCCTACTCTGCTGATAAACACTTGAACTTTAAGGTTTACAAACGACGTTAAACCCCAAGCACACATTTAAGGTTTACAAAAATGAGAAAGCCATAAAGACAGCAGACCATGAAAAAATACAAAATCCCATCCATCAAAGTATTCAAGAATAATACACTTACTTCATTCTAGGAAAACCATTTTTCCCTTTTGTTTTACAGTAAGGAACAATTTTCTTCAGATTCTGAAACAGAAAAGATTTTAACCATGGATTTAAGCTCCATCCAGACTGTAAGTTTCTGAGCTAATATATTACAAGTAACAACTTTTTCTTCTTTCTTGTTTGTCAGTAACTTATATCAATAATCAATAAATTTATGAATCACTGGATCTTTCTATATGCCTAAACTGACTTTAAAAGAAATGAGCCAATATATACATGAAAAATCCATCTTCAAAATGGACTTTGTTTGACTGTACTATTGAAATTACATACACTGTAAACAACCTAAAGTTTCGTACATGAGTTAGCGTCATTTATGACCTCAGTTAACGGCAAGATGACAGCAGAGACCGATCTGTCATCAGCATCTTGTGTCGATGTAATTCCAATACAGTATGTCAGTCTACACGAACATTTTGTTTCTTTACAGTCGGAACTGTTCTCCTACTGCAGTGGAGTTCCTTTTCCCACGTCAATTCCGAAAGCTGAAAAATTTACGCACAATTTGCCACAATCTCCCTTTGCCTTCACATACCATTCTCCTGTAAATTTTCGCCAAAGACCAAAATTTGCTCATATTTAGCAGATCACCACGCACTGCCATGTTTCTAAAATCTGGGTCAGCGAGGCAAGTATGTGCAGCAGCGGTTGACCTATTCATGAAATTGAATGGAACGGATGCCAAAGATAACCCCCCCCCCCTTTTTCACTGCAAAGGTAATTTGACAGTTCGCACAAACTGTGGAGTTCGTCATTCTGCTCCATATCCTTCAGTCAATTGCAAATTTGTGTCTCTCCAGTCACATGGCTTCCTGTCTGTCAAAACTGAAAGCCAGCTGATCAAAACATAGGGCATTTACAATTATGAGGAAACACCGGCGTTGCCAGTTTATGAGGATGAATCACATTACAATAATGGCAAATTACTTCACACGATTAGCAAGGCTAGGATGGTACGGGTGTTTCCGTACCATCGTAAGCACCCCTAGTGACGTCATGAAAGGTCAACCACGAATATGTGGGAAGCAAAAACCTGGTTTATTGGGTCACGATGTCAACACAGCATGTCAGCGTACGTCACAACAGAGAATTGGATTTACTCGTCATAAAGGCTACACAATGTGGAAAAAATTGGCAGAGGAACAAAGAATGTCTTTGTGTACATACTTTAATCCAGTTAATGCATGTACTGGTTCATTTGGAACTGAATTGGAAATGTCTGACTGATAAAGACTTATTTCCCGAAACTGACAAAGAGACTCGTGGCACAGGACATGTTGGACGAACTACGCTCAGCTATAAGACGGAGGAAGTTTTACCTTAGCGAGTAACAAACAATTCACGAGTATGAAACAAATTCCCCAGGTGATAAATTTAATTATTTATTTGATCGGTGTTTTACGCCTTACTCAAGAATATTTCACTTATACGACGGCAGCCAGCATTATGGTGAGAGGAAATCGGGCAGAGCCCGGGGGAAACCCACGATCATGGGCAGATTGCTGGCAGACCTTCCCACGTACAGCCACAGAGGACGGGACTGTTGTTGTTGTTGTTGCAATAAACTGTCATCTTGTCAAAACTGACATTTTCTCACGGTATTTATTTATTTGATTGGGGTTTTACACCGTATTCAAGAATATTTCACTTATATGACGACGGCCAGCATTATGGTGGGAGGAAACCGAGCAGAGCCCTGGGGAAACCCACGACCATTTCCTTCCAGTACCGGACATGGTTGGTCAACACAAGTTTTACCGCATAATGTGTCCTTACATCTGCAGAGACTTACAAAGGCAGCTCGAGTTATACTTACGTTTGTAGACAATCGTGGATGGGGAGGCACAGGCAGAGCTCCATAGCTGAAGGGTTCTGCCTTCACCCACAGGCTCACCATGGGGGTTCCAGCTGCCATCTTCTGTGAGAAATGTCTACCTCAAGTTGCAAGTCTTCTTTGTTTTACGATCTCTGTAAACAACCAAGAATATCCACCTGCCATTCACTTACAGATCATAATTGTAAATGGTTCGACTTCTGACTAGAACTACTTCATACCATTAGCTTGATGGCTAATACACTTCTCTCTTTAAACATTTTAAAATGGACTGGCACAGTATCACAATAATAGAGGTATAGCTACAGCAGTAATGGAAATATGGCTCTGTGTCAAGTCAGGACTACATATTAATTACACAGTCATATTGTACACATCTTCCTGTCAACAAGGTTGACATTTGCTAAAGGCTTCGTAATCACCCTTGTAAATATCTTCAGAAACCTATTCTTTCGACAGCCAATGGCACTGCGCCCCACATACTTCCACCAGGTCATTTTCAGCCAATTGGATATTTTCTCGTTTCGAGGCAAATGCATGTACATTTGGATCCAATTTATTCCTTGACACATTATACATGTACAACAGCAATAAGCTATGATCAATCAATGTGCTTTTACTTGAAACAAACAGCGGAAAGTCCCTGTGTTGTTAGGCAATACCAAACAGCTGATCAATGTGGCCTATGTTGTTGTTGGGGGGGCCTATGTTGTTATTGGGGGGGCCTCCGTGGCTCAGTTGGTTAGTGCGCTAGCACAGCGTAATGACCCAGGAGTCTCTGACCAATGCGGTCGCTGTGAGTTCAAGTCCAGCTCATGCTGGCTTCCTCTCCAGGCGTACGTGGGAAGGTCTGCAGCAACCTGCGGATGGTCATGGGTTTCCCCCGGGCTCTGCCCGGTTTCCACCAGTGCTGACCGCCTTTGTATAAGTGGAAATATTCTTGAGAACGGCGTAAAACACCAATCAAGTAAATAAATCAATAAATAAATATTGTTGTTGCTTTGCCACTAATTTCTCTCAAGCCAACTTTGCCTTAAAATGAGCATCGGGGGAATCACTTAACAATTTGATGTGGAGGGAGTTATTTTTTGCACTAGCACTTTTACGTCTTATGAAATAAATTTAATCCATACACGGCATACATGTACTTCTCATTGCAACGACATCCCATGATGTTTTGAACTCCTGTCAGTGTCAATAACTAAAGTGGAATCTGATTGGACCAAGAATCATGCGAAATTTATGAAGGAAAGTTAAAGATTTTGAAGAGTTAATATGGCTCAGTAAATCAAGGTAGATGATATCGGACATCGCTAGCTTGATAATTAAATGAGGATGATTGTACAAGACTAGGTAAGCCCATACCTTTTCTCTGTAAACTTTAGCCAAGGATCCACATTTAAACAGCTAAATTACTCATCCAATTTCATTAGTTTTCACTCTCCTCCCATCAGCTTATTATTAGGTACAGATGTACTTTACCTAGCCAGCTCCAATTTCATAAGGCATTCACTGTCATTTCGCATTAACCACACTAAGTTAAAGGTTTTGATAGAGTTCTTGTTCCTGTAAAGCATGCATACACATTAAACCTAAAAAGTGCACCATACCCAAGTCTGTTGTGAAAGTTTGCTGTGTCGTGAATTTAGCATCACTGGGTGGAATTCATGTGAGGTGCTGTTTATGCAGTTGAGATAAAAGCTGAAGTAAAATCACTGAGCAGGGTTGACATTAAGCTCTGATGATGGTAACCTGTTTGCAGGTTGCACTTTTTTATGTGGAGTAACCCACCACCCGTTCATTCAATATATGTTATTGATTAGTTAGAATCTAACAGAATATTCTTCTGCAAAAGTCCATACAGTTATTTCATTGTGCCTTTCCAGTAAAATATGTTTTACACAATGAATATACCTCATTGTAAAATAAATAATTCCTTTCGTTGAATAAAGCACACTGTGACACATTTTAAGAATAATTTTTGAATGGCAGACCCCTGTTGTGATGTTGAACTGCCATGAGGCCTACTTTCAATGGCGTCACTTGTGGTGCAAACAGTGGGTGTTGTTGTTGTTGACAATGTTTCTTGCGCAACTGAACAGAATTTTTACTTTGCCCAGTCATGCAAAGACCCGGACTTGACATGTCTTGTCACATTGGATTTGTGAACATAAGTTTTGCCTTCCCCATGGTTTATGAGGGACTGCAATGACTATCCACTGATGCCTTGAATCTTTGCCTTGCCGCGAATCTTGGAAATATGTTCCGAACAAACTTTGCATTGGAGTCTAGTCAATGGTTTGCCCTCACTCGTCTCATATGTAAAGTCGTCGTGAAGGTCCAACAAAAGTCAAAAAATGTTTTTTCCGTGACAGACTCAAAAGTTGCCCCTTACTTTTCAACATTTTTACGGGAACATCAACGGGCCATTTTAGCTGACTCTCAGCGTGCGCGGTTACATGGAAGTCTTTAATGTGGAGGCACGGTTAATACCCGAAATGCTACATAAACTGCTATCAGCGGGGGCCGCTCGTCGTACAAAATGCTGACAGTATTTAAGTGCCGGAGTAAATTGACTTAAACACGTCTTGCAATTCAGATTTTAACGGCCTTTTCCCTGTGAACTTAAAATATTTGAATCTCGGCCTTAGCTCATGGTGAACGAGTGACCGTTCCCCATCACTAGACAGACCGCGACCCATTCGTAACCCAAATGTATCCCAACCCTGACTGAGGTTCTAATAGTTAGCATTACATCAAAATATTTTAATCCTCCTCTCTGACAGCACATTTCACCAAAAATACAATAATCTTCATTACATTCATAGCTGTAAAATTAAGACAAACAGCGGTAAGAATATACGGCTCCTACAATAGTTTGCCATCTTTGATTCTGTCATAATCTCATCCATAAATGTATTTCTAAACCGTGGGGCAGAGAGGACAAGATAGGGTAAGACAGCTCTTCTAAATCTCCAATTTCATTCTATTTTCACACATACTTATTACTGTAAAGACACTACCCCGGCGTAGTGTACTAGTAGTTGTAAAGACAAGGTCTAACTTAGCATAAAATTTAAGCCTAACCATAGAATCACTACCGGGACATGCTCCAACCGGTGCTTCTAAAACGTTGCAACAACAGCAATGGTTAAAAGTGTTCTCAAAACAGTTCAAGTGTGGCAACGTGTGTGTGACAAAATACATGGCAACGGATAATTCTAAATAACAAGTGTAGATACAGCCGACGAGATATTTCTTCGTACCGGATCGTCTACAAAAGAATCACAGGCACCGATTCTCGTCATTCTGTCAGAAATGAAGTCTTCGATCCCCGCCATTTGTAATCAACCAAGAAGGCAGCGGTAAATTACCAAGGCTTTAGCCACTCACATTTAGCGACTCTGAAAGATTCGGACCAATCGACGCGGTGAGATTTGTGTGGCGGTATTTGATTGGTCCACATCAGCAGGCTTTGCCAGCCAACTAACACATCCCAGCATATCACGGCTTCAGTTCACACTCAGAGCAAGCGAGAGGGAAGTTGGCAGCGAGAGAAAATGGTCGAGAATAACAAAATTATCGTCGGATTTGCGTGCATCATCTCTGCATTTCAAGTCATCCACGGTGACATTGTAAAGGGATCAGTGTCTCTGAATTCTGGCGTATTTGATAAGGTACTGGGGCTGTCTTTGCAAGCTATGTCATTACAAAGAATGCTCTGACTCCATCTGCATGATATGATTTATTTATCGATATGATTTGTGTTTTACGCTGTACTCGAGAATTTTCACTCATATGACGGCGTCCAGCATTATGGTGGAAGGAAGCCGGGCAGAGCCCCGGGGAAATTCAGGACTATCAGCAGGTGTCAAGAGACCCTGCTAGGAAACCAGCATGAGCTGGACTTGAACTCACGGCGGCCACGTTGCGGAGAGGCCCCTGGATCATTGCGCCCTGCTGGCGTGCAGAACCACGGAGGCCACTTGTGCAATAGCTGACAGTAGTTTGGTCAACTGTCTGTATGGAATTCGTAAGTGGCCTTGTAGATACTAAAATAGTGTTGTCTAATTATCCTCCCTACACCCCCCCCACCCCGCCCCCATTTTTTTTTTTTTTTTTTTTTTTTTTTTAATTGTCTCAAATTGTATGTACACTGTACATATAATTTGGGAGTAATATATATATATATATACATATATATATATATATATATATATATAATTACCAGCGTAATGACCCAGGAGTCTCTCACCAATGCGGTCGCTGGGAGTTCAAGTCCAGCTCATGCTGGCTTCCTCTCCGTACATGGGAAGGTCTGCCAGCAACCGGCGGATGGGCGTGGGTTTCCCCCAGGCTCTGCCCGGTTTCCTACCACCATAATGCTGGCCGCCGTCGTATAAGCGAAATATTCTTGAATATGGCGTGAAACACGTATCAAATAAATGAATAAATAAATAATAAATATTAGTCTTAGATATAATGTTTATCCAGCGTACATGTACTTCATACACAAATAGACGTAGCCCTGGATGATTTTTCACTTTTTTAATATATGGACAGCACTCACATCCTCATGCATGGCTTGCTGCCATTCATCCCTTGTAAAATTTTGGATAACAGGTGATTACTGACCTCCCCAGAGGGTAAAGCTATTCCTTTACAATGCTTAGAGGTGGTAAATTTATGCAGAGGCCGTTTGTTACAGGGGAGCAGGATCTTTCTGCCAATTTTATTGAAATGTTTCATTATATTGTATATGTATGTTTGTATGTATTTTGCAGATTATTAACAGGCACAAGGTGGTTCTGGTGAAGTTTGATGAAACCTACCCATATGGAGACAAGCAGGATGCATTTAAAAAAGTGGCTTCATCCACTATATCGCAACCTGATCTGATCATTGGGGAAGTTCAAATTGCAGGTCAGCGACAATGTATTCAGGCAGTATTAATCAAAGTGCTATGTCAACACTTCCTCAAACTGACGTTTTCAGTAGTATGCAGAAGTGACCATGATACAGAAACTGTTCTGCCTGGACATTTATCAAGGAAACAGATTTAAAAAGAGCACATTTCAAGATATCCAGAAAATATGTTTTGCACATGATTGCTTTATTTTCAGTCTCTTTCTTGAACTGAACTGAAGAAAAACACAGACGTGATTGCTCCACTCAGAAGTTGAGTCTTGGGACCAAAACTTGTAGGGCAAAAAGAGGAGATAAACCATTAAAAATGACTTCCGAGGCCAGCATTTGTGGCTGTATTTTCCATTCGTGTGTTCCAAGAAATAGGCCTTAAAATGATACTAAATCGAGACATACTATGTATTTCTGGATAACTTGAAATGTGCTTTATTTTAATCTTCTTGATGTCTCCACTAGTTTTTGTGTTACAGTCACTTATATGTACCTGACCCCTCTCAAATCCAGTCTTTTAGCTTGTCGTGTCTGTTGTTTCAGTCTTGAGGCCAGTATGTACCATACGTTCTCAATAATTTGGGGGTGCACATGGTCTGGGTTCAATACTGACCTTGAACAGGGAATTTGTAGGTTCTTACTGTGTGTGGGTCCTTAGAATCAATAATAGGTTGATGAGAATTGAGTGGCTGTTTCTCACAATCTCCGGCTCGTTAAACCATCATCTTGATTTCCACCAGTCTGGTTTTGGTATCTGTGCATCACATGTGGAAAACCACAGATTGGGGAGTTACATCCAGGCACTTCAGTTTCATCCTGCTATAAACTAACCGCCATTGTGTTAGTGTCAAAACAAGATGTTAATTCAGTGAAAAGATGTGAAATGGTGTCACTGTCCAATTTACAGTAAAACAGCCCTCTTGTTAATGGAAGGGGAGCTACAGAATGAAAACTAGCCAAATTAGGTGCACCTGCTGCTCTATGGAAATGGCGTACTCTCGATAAAACACAATAATATTGTCATTCAAGGTGAAGTTATCCACCACCGATTGCATATTATGAAGCAATATTTTTGCTTCACACAAGTTACCCACTCTCTGTCATATTGCCTCATTTTGGATTTGACAACTGAACTGTACCTGCCAAATGTTGCCAGCTTTTACTCTGTAGCTGTCGATCTCCAATCATTAGGAGAGCTACAGTGCTGTTTCTATCACTGCCCAAATTACAATACATTATACCATATCTAGAGTCATTTCAGTTCTGGAAAATGTTTGAGATCCCAAACTGTTGGCTGCACAGGCTAAATTAGATGTATTTTAACTAACAGGCAGAATTTCAAGTTTTCATACAAAAACTCATTCACCGACTTAAAAGCTCCTAGAAAACCTCATTTTGAGTTGCATTTTTGAAATTTCTTTATGCAGTCAAAACGTTACCATTAAACCAGAATTATTAATGTTTTTTATAGACATGGCCCTGATATTACAGCATGACCATTGGGCAGGTGACAAGATAAAAGGGGCCTAAGGGAGGTTAGGTTGTCATCTTGCCAAATGGTTTGTCCTTAGAGGCTTAAAATATGAATTATGCTGGATGTTTGTTTATAGACTACGGTGACAAGGACAACTCAGACCTTGGGGAGAGATTTTCTGTGAAAAAGGAAGAATTACCCGTGTACAAGTTATTCATGGATGGCAAGGAAAAAGCAACTTATAGTGGAGATGTCAAAAATGCTGATGATATCAAAAGCTTCCTCATACAACAGTCTGGTAAGTGTTCTCGTCAAGTGGCCCTAGCATTTTTCTGAAGTGAACAGTTAAAGTGGGAAGAGTGTGTATACCCTCTGATGTAGCTGTGTAGCATGTTTGTCAGATCAGCATGACTGTAGCATTTATTTCTTTTGTGGTGCAAACCCATAATTGTTTTTGCTTATTTAACTGGTTCACCAGGTATAAGTGGGTTTTCAGTGGTCTCTCTGGTTTTCTAAAGCCAAAAGAGTACTGGCGCTATAAATGAAATGCATATATTCTGGAGAACAGCGTAATACCCCATTCAGTTATATAAATATATTGATGGAACTAGATAATGTGAAAAGAGCAGATGGAAAATGGATCCAATAAGTCTTTTCAGTATGTTTGATAAGAAACATAAGGTCCTGATCTTTACCTACCTTGACATTGTCACTCCAAATTAACTATTTGGTGTCTGAAATACGGAAGTGTTATTAAAAATCAGCAGACGGACACAAAAGGAAATCCTGCAATTGTAGAGTTGGTAGGTGAAAGCCTTAATGGAGACCTGAGAAATGTTAAAAAATGTGTGATCAATTGCTCAGTATGTTAAGAAAATCACTACGGCAACACTGTTCACTTCTTTATTGTAAACTAAAAAATCAGCAACAACTGTAGGGTCATACAAAATTCACAAATGTATTACTTATCACTTTCACACATTTACCATACATGTATCAACGTGATTTGTCTACGATGTCTGTTGCCATGGAGGTTGCGTGCTGGCAATACTATGTGTGGATAGTTAAGTGCGCAGGCTGTTGGTTTATCATAGTAATTCGTTAATCAGAGGCCTCCGTAGCTCAGTTGGTTAGGGCGCTAGCACAGCGTAATGACTCCGGAGCCTCTCACCATTGCGGTCATTGTGAGTAGCTCATGGTGGCTTTCTCTCCAGTCGTGGGAAGGTCTGCAACCTGCCAATGGTCGTGGGTTCCCCCCGAGCTGTGCCCGGCTTCTTCCCACCATAATGCTGGCTGCCGTCATATAAGTGAAATATTCTTGAGTACGGCGTAAAACACCAATCAAATAAATAATTTGTTAATGACTGGGTGGTTTATGTTTCAGGTCTGTGGATAGGGCTGCCAGCATGTCTGGAAAATTTTGACAATTTGGTGAAAGACTTTTTCAAAGCGGGTAAAAAAACTGCACAAGAGAAGGTGATCGCAAAAGCAGAGGAGGCTATCAAAGAATTGACCAGTGACTCAGAAAGAACTTCTGCTGAAATTTACATAAAAACGATGAAAAAAATCCTTGAAAAAGGAAAAGACTTTGTGGAAACGGAGATAGCTCGAGTAGAAAAACTAAAAGCTGGCAAAGTCAGTGACAAGAAGAAAGAGCAGCTTGGTGATCGTTTAAGCATTCTAACTTCTTTCAAGATAAGACAGAAAGATGAACTCTAAAACTTTGCCTGCAGTTTTTTGGCGTTTTATAATCTAAAAGGTCCATTTCAACTGATTGTTTTACAAATTTTGTGCTACTTGATGATCATCTTGTGAATTTGATTGATTCTTTTGTGCATCCCATTTTTAAGCAAAGAGATTAATAACCATAACAATACATTTTATCATAAGTGGATTTGCTCAACTGGTTGGGTAGTACCCAAACATGGATACTCCAATGAGGCATCATGTTGATTGTTGAAAGGAAACCATAGTCAATGTGTCAAAGTCCATGTGTTTTACAGAAAAGCTTGATTTTCTTATAAGCAAGTTTTGGCCTAATGATATGAGTGATGTCAAGGTCAAGGTTGTATGTTTTTTTATTTTAATCTTTGTTTGAGATTTGTAAATACATATGCATGCAAACTTCTTAATCTGTTTCATGTCTGTTCGTGATGATTTACAGATTATATGACTGCGGCGGCCGCTACTGAGAATGAAGAAATTTCAGTCTTAGGTACACTATTGATAATTGATAAACCAAAGCCTCATAAAATATTAGGGTCAGGTGGCTAGCAAAAATTACATAAATAACAAGTAAGTAGATTTATCTCTTTGTTTATTTAACAAAATTTCTGAATACATGCTTCACCTAAAATGGCATGGTCAGCAGATTTGAATGTTTAATCGAATTCAAAGAAACTTTTTGTGTGGTTGTGTGAAGAGATGTGTTGGAAAAATTGATGTAAATAAATACAAGTGAAAGAATCAATCTGTAAACTTTGTGTTGTTTTTTTTGGTGGAGGTGTGTTCCTTGGCTTTTCAGGTAAGGTTTCATCCACATGTTTGAGGGTTGCCTTGGTTTTCCTGTTTCTGACTTCTTTTGGCCTTCATGGTTGACTGACACACGAGCCTTCCATGTTGGTTTCCTGTCCTGTTGTATATGGGAACAGCTGCCAGCAACCTGTGGACGTTCGTATGCTCTGCTCGGTTACCTCCCACTATAATTTTGGCTGCCGTGGTATAAGTGAAATACTGTTGAGTACTATTTAAAACACGAATAGATAAATCCATGGTTGACTGTGTTTCCTGTGGTCTCCATGGTGATCCAGTTCTGGTAACTCTGAGCTGTCTTGTGGTCTTCACATGTCTTTTTACCTAGCTATGAGGGTTCCACGTAGCTCTGTCTGGATCACACTGTTTATTAATATAATGCTGTGGTAGGCATAATTTCCTCTGATCACTGCAAGCCATGATCAGTCATTCGTTTATCTCATGCTATTTTTTTCTTCATCCTGGTTTGTGTCTATAACAAGTTTGTGTGAATACTACTTTCCATGCTGGGTGCCTCCATGGCCGAGGTGGTTAGCACGCCAGTGCAGTGCGATGACACAGGAGCCTCTATTCAATGAGATCGTTGTGAGTTCAAGTCCAGCTCATGCTAGCTTCTTCTCTGGCTGTACGTTGGAAGGTCTGCCAGCAACCTGCCAATGGTCGTGGGTTGCCCAGGGTTCAGCCCGGTGTCCTCCCACTACAATGCTGGTTGCTGTCATGTAAGTGAAATATTCTTGAGCACGGCATAAAACGCCAATAAATAAATCCGATAAATAAATAAATCCATACTGCTCGGCCATTTATTTCACAGCACTTTTTATCTACAGCTGTTGTTTCTTGTTTAAAGCTCAAGAAAATGTAAAAGAGAGAAAAAAAACCCATAGAAAATGTGCGGACAGAAAAGTTGTACCGTACCTTCTTCTATTATCATGAATTTTGACTTCCAAAAGAATCGGAGCTTGCAACTGAACAGGAGGGTCATTGTCCACGAACACCAAAATATTGGAACGAAGGTGGCACCACGTAGGACTATACCTTTGAGTATCATTAGGAAATCAATTGAACCAAACCTGTAGCCACTTGCTTTTCTTGCAAATTTATACAGTGGTAGTCACGTACTTTGCATTACTGAAATTTTAGAGCACACATCCTGCAAAAGAGAGTCTAACACTTGCTGCAAAGCAAGCAAAATTAGTTCCGATACCGATAATCATTGATTCATAAGGAAATAAGCCTAGGGAGCTTCTTTCATTTATCTATTTATTTGGTTGGTGTTTCACGCAGTACTCAAGAATATTTCACTTATACGACGGCGGCCAGCATTATGGGAGCTTCTTTCAATGGGAGCCTGCTGTAGTTTTATTAGTCCATTTAGACTCAGTGTACTATTTTAAAATTCTGACATTCATCATCTCATTGTAACGATGAATGTCGGAATTTTAGATTGAGTTCATTCAGATGAACTACAGTTTTATAAGATGACACCATCTACACAGGACAATCGATATATCGATGTAGCCACAACACGGTTCTTTATCAAGCGATTTCAGTGCTAAAATTAAACGCCAAACTCAGATCAGGAAAGAGCTCAAATCGTGGTTGGTATATTGTTCTGCAATAATGAATGAGTGTACAACTTCCTGGAGCAAAACATTTTTTTTAAAAACACGATTTCTGGTATCTGTATCAAACAAAGAGAAATGGAACACCCAACACATCATGCTACCCGTATTGGTCTTTTTATTTTTATATATACATAGAGAGAGAGTTAATGCCCTTGATCCGCATTTACTCGCGGTAGATAACACATCCATGTTGAAATGTCAAAACGAGAAAGGTCCAATTTTCTCGCTGGATTGAAGTCATTTTCTCACTGGATTGAAGTCATTTTCTCTAACATTCACATTTGTTTATGCTCTCAATCAGATATCCCTGGACGATAAGAATCAGGCATATTTGTGTACTTTGGCGCGTAAAAATAGAAATTGAGTTACAAAGGTTTTAAAAAGTTGGCAGTTGTAAAGTCTGTCAGGTTGTAGTTCAAGTCGAACGATACACCGTTATTTATCGGCCATAAGCCGTCATTGTAACAGGTTAGTAACAGCGTTTTGTTGGTTGCTGACCCCCTTCAGATGTTCACTGTGAAGTGATTGAAGAGCAGATTGACGCCTCTACCAACTACAAGTACATTGTTTTTTGGTTTTGTTTTTTTTTCTGATGAGATGATAAATCCTGAGTAAAAGTAAACACAACACTAACTTGAACAGGGAGAAAATGCTGCCTCGTACGGTGAGTAAAACTTTGGTTTTACCATTTGAAGACAAAAATGTGAAGGTAATTAATAACCTGGTGCCAGTTGTGCAAATCTTCTTCAGACAATTCAGCAAGTGTAGACTGTACTCCTCATCAGACATCCACTTGCAACCACAAAGAAGCAATCTGTACGTGGACAATCTCCCTTCTGCCTTCATACCAGCCTTTGCAGGACACAGTGCAGAAGATGTAGCTAAACTGCAGGAGTTTGTGCAGGCTAGTCATCGATTGTTTATCATAACAGGTGCAGGCTTGTCTACAGAGAGCGGAATTCCAGACTATCGCTCTGAGGGGGTAGGTTTATATGCCCGTAGCAACCACCGACCAATCAACTACCAAGATTTCCTGAAGAGTGCCAAAACTCGGCAAAGATACTGGGCCAGAAATTTCACTGGGTGGTCGAGGTATTCGTCCTTCCAGCCTAACCTGGCACATGTCACACTAAGCCGCTGGGAAGCTGCAGGAAAGTCTCACTGGCTTGTGACACAAAATGTGGATGGTCTGCACATAAAAGCGGGCAGTGTAAACTTGACTGAACTTCATGGTAGCTTGTACAGAGTTGTTTGTCTCTCTTGTAAGAGTAAAATGAGACGACATAAACTGCAGACAATCTTGGAGTCACTCAATCCGCATTGGAAGAAAGAATGTGTAGAGATAGCCCCAGATGGAGATGTCCAGCTGACCCAAGAGCAGGTGGAAGGATTTGTGGTAAATATTTTATATATATAGATGTATGTATATATATATATTTGTGTGTACAGTATGCAAATTTACGGATATTATTGATGTTTTACGCCATATGCAAGAAGCCATGTATTCAAAAAACTTAACATTGCAAGGTGGTGGATGCAATTGCCCTGGATACTATTTTACATTAATCGCACAGACAACACCATGTGGTGTGGTTTTTCCTAGTGAGGGGAAGAGCTTACATGACAATAATGTGAAATGAACCATCCACATATACACTCAGACAACCCAGAAGTGCAGATTTGCGTCTGCACAAATTTCTTTGATACAAAAACTGCATCTACAGCAATCTGTACTGTCGTAATATTGAAAAGGTGGATAATATGAGGTAATGTGATTGCTTTAATAAGAAGACTTGTCTTGTGACCTGTGTAACAAAGTTTTCAGAAGCATTTAGAATTTGGTGTCAAAGGCTGGATGGATATGCTGGTAGTTTCATGGTATGTTGTCACACATGTATGTACACATATATATGGCGCATTAAAGCAGAATGCCATGCCATCACATGCTATATCTGACTGTAGAACTTTCAAAATAGCTGTCAACTTGACAGGTCTGCATTGTGGATGGCTGAGTTGTTAAAGTGTCTGCCTTGTATGTGAGTGACTGGTTTCATCATGAGTCGAACATACATAACTACCTGCAACGTGGATACTTAATTTCTGTGTTACTTTCAGTGTATAGGTCTTAAGCAGGGCATAGGTCGACTTGCAATCGTAAGAAAGTATGTACAACTTGATGCAGTAGACCTACGCGTAGGACTTACGTCAAAAACTTTGATAAAACCTTACGATCATGAGGAACTGGTGTTGTCTCATCAGATTCAGCTTTGGTGCACGTAAGGTCAGCTACGACCGGTGGCAACTGTGAGCAGAGGCTAAGGTTATTTTCTGCCTCATTGGTTGACTCAGGGGTTGCGGTATTCATAGTTTAACGCTTGCATGTGATCCACTACCTAATGCATCGCTGGGAGCAACTGTGACCAACTGGATGCAAGCATGCGTAGATGGACGGAACTGCTGAGTCGGCAAGTGTGTGCAGATGCTAAAACCAGTATCCGATTGTATGCTTCCAGTCGCAAGTTCGATCTACGCCCGGTTTCAACTATAGCCTTGTATCAATGGGCTGTGAATGGGTGAGAGGCAGCATTCCTGTAGTGATTACCTGAGAGGTATCTCACCAAAGGAGTGTTGGTCATCTCTGTTGTGTGCCATGTGGCTGGTGGTGGTTACCTGGACTATGTTTGCAAATTCACAATTCAGATATGTTAAAGTCAGTGAAATGACCTGACTGGTGATGGATATTCATTCAAATGGTTAAATTACAGGATTGTGTGGCCATTAAGATTTGAGGCCTTTAGAAAAATAGTGTATTGTAAAGTTAGATACGTTTTGAATTCACAATGTTGTTAGACTGGTCGGACTTGATACATGTGTTTTTCATCTTTCTGGATTCAAACTTAGGTTCCACCCTGTGCAGAATGTGGTGGGATATTAAAACCTGACATAGTGTTTTTTGGAGACAATGTTGCCAAAGCCACAGTGCAGCTGCTGTTCAACAAACTGCAAGAGAGTGACTCCGTCCTGGTCCTGGGATCATCTCTACAGGTTTGTTATATATCCCTACATACTTCTTGTAAACTTTGGCTCCTCATCTAGTTCAAATAAACTGCTGTGTCAAGCTCATTGGCAGCAATAGAGAGTTCCAGCCCCTAAGTGAGAACACAGTCACATTTTGCTCCTTTAATCTCACTTGCCATGTGCATTTAAAGAACATTAATGTTATTAATTTATCTGTGGAGATATCTTATTTTTTATCAACTTTTTTGTTCTTTCCTTTTTCTATTCTGATTTTCAATACCTGCAATTCTTGATCACATTTCCGTACTCCTCACAGTAACAGCAGTGACGGTGTACCAGTCCTTCATTATTTCCACTTGAGCCATACATAGGGGAATTCCCATGGCGGTTACTGTAAATCTTCAAGCTTTTCGACCTCTAAAGCACTTTCTTTTCAGTAGAATTTAAGTATGCAATTATTATCAAAATGAAGGTCGAAATGATTTGCATGTGTCACTGAAGATGCAAGCTTACTAAAACTGTGCAAATTAGCTCTCTACACTTCATGGTTCTCTCAGACTGTTTTAAAATATTAGTCGCAGAGGTGGTTGAAAGGTTGAAGAATTAGGGTATATACACTGGCAGTAATATTCCCCGAAAAGAGCCAGTGACAGGGGACTCCCCATGGCTATTATATACAGTGTCAGTAAGATACATGTTTATACAGGTTACTGACATGTATGGCTGTTTTATACACTGTCAGTAAGACAATGTTTATGTTTACAGGCGTACTCTGTCAACAGGTTACTGACATGAGCCAGGGGAATCTGCATGGCTGTTTCATACACTGTCAGTAAGACAATGTTTATGTTTACAGGCGTACTCTGTCAACAGGTTACTGACAAGAGCCAGGGGAATCTGTATGGCTGTTTTATACACTGTCAGTAAGACAATGTTTATGTTTACAGGTGTACTCTGTCAACAGGTTACTGACATGAGCCAGGGGAATCTGCATGGCTGTTTCATACACTGTCAGTAAGACACTGTTTATGTTAACAGGTGTACTCTGTCAACAGGTTACTGACATGAGCCAGGGGAATCTGTATGGCTGTTTTATACACTGTCAGTAAGACACTGTTTATGTTAACAGGCGTACTCTGTCAACAGGTTACTGACAAGAGCCAGGGGAATCTGTATGGCTGTTTTATACACTGTCAGTAAGACAATGTTTATGTTTACAGGTGTACTCTGTCAACAGGCTACTGACATGAGCCAGGGGAATCTGTATGGCTGTTTTATACACTGTCAGTAAGACAATGTTTATGTTTACAGGTGTACTCTGTCAACAGGCTACTGACATGAGCCAGGGGAATAGGTATGGCTGTTTTATACACTGTCAGTAAGACAATGTTTATGTTTACAGGCGTACTCTGTCAACAGGTTACTGACATGAGCCAGCGGAACAGGTATGGCTGTTTTATACACTGTCAGTAAGACAATGTTTATGTTTACAGGCGTACTCTGTCAACAGGTTACTGACAAGAGCCAGGGGAATCTGTATGGGTGTTTTATACACTGTCAGTAAGACACTGTTTATGTTTACAGGTGTACTCTGTCAACAGGCTACTGACATGAGCCAGGGGAATCTGCATGGGTGTTTTATACACTGTCAGTAAGACAATGTTCATGTTTACAGGCGTACTCTGTCAACAGGTTACTGACAAGAGCCAGGGGAATCTGCATGGGTGTTTTATACACTGTCAGTAAGATACATGATTATATCTATATTTACAGGTGTACTCTGCCTACAGATTCCTGGCACGGGCCAGAGACAGGGGAATCCCCATGGCTGTGGTGAACATTGGGCCAACCAGAGCAGATGCCATCGCTGACCTCAAAATTGATGCAAAATGCAGTGAGATTTTACGAGACATTCAAGTTCACTGACAGAGTCTGTGATAATAAGAGAATTTGTATTCAAAAAAAGGTGTTTGATATTTTTTGGTCAAACTTTAAATATGTAGCCATGTGCATAGTAACTGGCTCCATCTAACATGATGTCACAGGATGAAAATGGTTAAATGCCTTGAGGATTATTAGAACTGGCTCCATCTAACATGATGTCACAGGATGAAAATGGTGAAATGCCTTGAGGATTATTAGAACTGGCTCCATCTAACATGATGTCACAGGATGAAAATGGTTAAATGCCTTGAAGATTATTAGAACTGGCTCCATCTAACATGATGTCACAGGTTGAAAATGGTGAAATGCCTTGAGGATTATTAGAACTGGCTCCATCTAACATGATATCACAGGATGAAAATGGTGAAATGCCTTGATTATTATTAGAACTGGCTCCATCTAACATGACATCACAGGATGAAAATGGTGAAATGCCTTGAGGATTATTAGAACTGGCTCCATCTAACATGATATCACAGGATGAAAATGGTGAAAATGCCTTGAGGATTATTAAAACTGTTTCCATCTAACACGATATCACAGGATGAAAATGGTGAAATGCCTTGAGGATTATTAGAACTGGCTCCATCTAACATGATATCACAGGATGAAAATGGTGAAATGCCTGGAGGATTATTAGAACTGGCTCCTTCTAACATGATATCACAGGATGAAAATGGTGAAATGCCTTGAGGATTATTAGAACTGGCTCCATCTAACATGATATCACAGGATGAAAATGGTTAAATGCCTTGATTATTATTAGAACTGGCTCCTTCTAGCATGATATCACAGGATGAAAATGGTGAAATGCCTTGAGGATTATTAGAACTGGCTCCATCTAACACGATATCACAGGATGAAAATGGTGAAATGCCTAGAGGATTATTAAAACTGGCTCCATCTAATATGATATCACAGCTATTATGGATTATTAACATTGACACCATGGTTTGAGGATTGTGAAATCAACCAAAGCTATCTTAAAGGAATACAGAATCTCTTCTGATTCACTGGTGGAAGATATAGACAAGTCCAGACTGTGCTTTGTTTAAGCTGAATTTTTAGTATGGCAGATTTATTTAAGCATGAACAAAGCTGCAGAGTTTAACCCAGGAATCCTATCTCCACTGTCAAAGAATCAGTTACGATTCTGTATCCCTTTAATACTTGATATAACACATATGGTTTTAATAGATGAAGGCCTTGTAGGAGCAATAAGAAGTATATCAACAATTCTGATGTTTACATTACACCATAGGTCATTGGTTTGGGTACTTTTTTCTCCACTCATGACGCCAACTGACCATACATAAGTGAAACGGTGTAACATTTTACAAAAATCAGTCAACCACTTAAAGGATTAGTGTCCAGATTTAGCTAGTGAGCCTAATAATGGATTCTAACTACACAGAAGCAGATATACTGCTGTTTCAATTTGAGCTCCTAATGGACAATGAGGAAGTTCAGATTTATGACACTGGCATCTGTGACCAGACTTCAGATTCTGAGTTTAAGGTGCTGAATTTGGCCTTTGTCAAGGCATTTCCAGCTGCACAAACTGGTAAGCTATAGCTTACACTCTACATTTCGAGTGTTTGTCTTTACTGCATGTTATTGTCAGCAATCGGAATAACCTACACGTATGCCTATATAGTTGTGTGAAATATAATTGTGGACATCATTGTCAGTGTTCAGTTAAACTTGAGCTTTTAGTCAACTCCCATAGTAGGCCACGCTTTCAAATTCAGCTGGCTGTATTCCTCTGGTAACTTGCGAATAAAATAATGGTAAGAGTGGATGGAGCTATCTTTTGCAGGCACAAAGTTTTTTAAATCTGTATATTTACTGTAAATCTGTAAATCCACATCTTCCTGAGGGTAAAACTGTCTGTAAACATGAAAAAAATGACTCCAGGGTTCTGCGATGACCTATTTTTACAACTGTATGCAGAGAAGCAAACCGTTTAGGAAGAAATTTGATATGTTGTCACTCTTGTAGCTTTTTTAAAACTGAACTAAATGGTAAAGCTCTGGTTGGACTTGTATTACGTAATTCAGCTTCTGTGATGACGGAAAAATGTATAAACCCAGCCTCATTAGCCAGTGATTTCAAGTAGCATGTTACTCATGTTAATGTACCTTTGTTAAATATTTTTTAAACATAATTTAGCAGTATATACAGGGGTAGCTAATTATGAGTAAATGATAAACCTGGACAGTAATCCTTTAATGTAAGGCGGACATTATCGATGTTGTCTGGGGGTACCTGATGGTACTCAGGGGATAGGTTTAGGGAGGGTGGGGGTTCTAACTTCTCAAACTCGCTTGAAGGGTTTGCAAACCATTTTGAATCACATGACAGAGTCAGCATAGGCTGAGACTGACTCCACGATTGGCTGGAAATGTTTGTCATAGAATAAGTCAGATAATATTCTGATGAATATAATTAAGTACTTTACAGGATTATTAACAAAGTTTGTGTTCCAAAAAAGGGTGACTCATATATACAATCACCTATGCACCACTATTCAGCCTAAAGCTATGCATACATTAACGGTTATGAAGCAACTGCCAGTTTCAACGGCCATTCGATTTAACAACTGGAATACAACCCCAGTTGGGTCGCAAATTATTTGGCGCATTTGAGCTCGTGGGATGGGTCAGGTTCAGTTGTGTTTGCTCCCTTGTATGCTGAGGTTAAAGCCCCATCCAGATTACCCAATATCATTCAACAATTTGAGTTCTTTTGAGCAGTCTGGATGGGTTCTTCAACTCCGTTCAGCAACACTCAACAACATCCAACTTTGTTGATTCGGAAATGTGCATGTGTGTGTGGTTTTTTTTTGTCCACAGGTTGAGTCAAGCTGAGTGAATGTAGCCATTCAGCAGGCATGTAGAAATAACGTGACCGTCTTTATGATGGCGGCACCAAGGGCTAAAGAGAGTGAGAGAGCGAGCGCTTGGGGTTTAACGTCGTACGCAACAATTTTTCAGTCATATGATGACAAAGGAATCCTTAGGGTGCATGTACGTGTAATGTGCCTCCTTGTTGCAGGACGGATTTCCACTGCTCTTTTATTTAGTGCTGCTTCACTGAGACGACTTACTGAAGGCAAGTAAGCCGCCCCGCTTGAGCCATTATACTGATATGGGTCAACCAGTCGTTGCACTATCCCCTTCATGCTGAACGCCAAGCGAGGAAGTTACAACTTCCTCTTTTAAAGTCTTAGGTGTGACTCGATCAAGGATTGATCCTGGATCTACCGGTCCCGAAGCGGACGCTCTACCAACTGTGCTATCCGGGCCGGTGGGCTAAAGAGAGAAACTGGTCTCACAATGAGGCAGCTTTGTTGATACCTCAACAGCATTCAACTTGCTATTGAGTCCATAGAAGTTGAACGATGTTGGATAGTCCGGACAGGGCTTTACACACAAGACATGCTATTATTGACCTAAAATTTGGTCTGTAATTAAGTTACTTAATTGGTCTGATTCTTAAGAGTTCTCTTCATCGCAGAAATTTTTTTCTTTGAAAGGCAGGATTATATCCTACTGGACAAATTTTAAGTTAAAGTACCAATGGTAATAATTTATGATCTTTATATGCCTCTAAATAAGTTTAACCCTGCACAGCTTGATCAGCCATTCTAAAAACAAAGAACACAAGCATATTTATGTCTCCACCACTTGAAAAGTAGGGGTGCCCTGGGCATCCCCTGACCTGACACCACTGCTGGTAATATAATTAGTTTTCAAACATGTAGTATAGTAACAAAAATTTGAGCCATGCATGTGTGGGTATAAGTACCTGTATGATTCTGTGCTTATTCAAGTACTTGAGAGATTATCTATTCCTATATGATAGCAAACCCTATTATGAACCCTTTGGCTAAGTTGCTTCAGACACAGAAACAAGGCTGTGATCAGAAAAGAGCCACCTTCCTAAAATATGGAACATGGCAAGAATTTCATTGAATGAAGGCCTGAGACTAGACTCGGGTCTAGATAATATCAAGTCAGCACAAGAATCAACGTTCCTGAAAATCAACATACTGTCAGACCGAGACTGAAGTGAGAAACCTCCAGATTCTGGCCAGGTCAGATTTCAACATTGCAAAATACAAAACACCAATAAAGACAAAAAAAAAAACAAGATTATTCAATGTGTCAAAAATACATTTTATTGTCTCAAGAATGCTGGATTCCGTAAGAATTAAAAACAACTTTCTCTTTACTTGGGCTTGTGTGTATTCATGAAGAATTATGTTTAATGAACACATATGAAAATTTGAGCCCCTGAAAATTGCCTTATTACACAAGGGAACCCTAACATATTTATAGATTAAAAAACAAAACAAAGTGTACGCAAATATCATAAGGGTCTGTGGCGATTTGAACTGACTTAAAGTCTCTACACAATTCTTTAAAAAGTATGCTGCTTGTAGACTGGATAGCTGAATAATCCGATATGATGCCCTGGTCTGGGATGTCTTTGATCTTAAATAGTTCACTAAAACGTGCAGGTTTTTGCTGAACCAGGGAACCATATCATGACAAGGCCAATGTGTGTTTTGATGTCAGGGAAACCTTTATCTAAACAACCTAAACACAATGAGCTAAGGCAGCAATATTCCAACTGACAATACCTGTGTAACTTTGTAGCCATCCTTGGGATCGTAGCGTTGAAAGACTGATGCAAATATTGTAGCATGGAGCTCGCGTTCAGTACCTATGGCTACACTTTCATACAGTGAATCTTGCTGCCGCACCCCTTGACTGTTTTCTAAGGTGATCTTATTCAAACTGCCCTCAACCATAATGATGACGTACATTCAGTTTTATGAAGCTAGATCTGATGTTCATAAACAATGGCCTTTATATGAAGTATTAAAGCTGAAGGATTGGCCCCTGATCATAAGCTCATGTCGCATTCTTACTTCAAAAAGGCTACAAAATAAAAACATTTGCATATCATCATGAAAATTTTGATGGTTGCACTAATTATTCTGCTCTGACATGGTCACAAATTCACTGGTGTTTTTCTTTGACAATCCTATCCAGGGAGAAGGTTTCATTAAAACCTCTTCTGTCATAGTAAAAGTCTGATTGTATATGTTTGTAAATATTAATTACATGCAAGTGCCCATGCAGTTATGAGTCATAGCTGAAATACATCTAAGGCTGTCATCAATGAACTTTACATACACAACTTTCTATCGATATCTGAATTTTGTAAAATAAATGTTTAGAATGGGTACAGATATAAATGTACATATAAATACATGGGATAGGAGGGGACCATCTATGACCCACAGCTGCTTTAATACACTTAACAAAAAAAAAAATTTGACCTATGAAGTTTTGTTAACCTGGATCTGAGTACTCTTTAATACTGTACACCCTGTTAATGTTACACTTCAGCAATGACCCCCATCCCCCACAGGTAATTAGAGGACTCAGATATTTAAATATTTACTGGCACTCAATAAAGTTTGAGAAAAATCTGAACCATCAAGTTCTTGTCTGCAAATGTTGACACTTGTTTTGATGTCAGATGTCCTGGTCCCTTGTACAGATCTGCATGTAGATGCTGCGAGGCTGGTGAGGCATAACCCTTGACCTGTATTGATTTGCCCTCCAATTTTTCTTGTGACAGCCAGGCACATGAAGGTCAATGAGGGAATGGCTACAATCGATGTCAAACTTCCATGTGGTTTGAACTCTTAGTTGGACTGAAATGTTTGCTGTATGGCACATCTGACTAATAGGCCACACAAGGAAAACTTCCAACGCAGTTTTGTGTTTTGTCCGATATTCCATTGTGAAGTTTGGCTCCTGCATACCACAGCGGCAGTCTTGTGGATATACAGATTGTTTCCCAGCCTAGAATGAGCATTTTCCTTTCAACCAGCCAGGAGCGAATTCCTCCAACATGCCACCTGCACTCTTAACTCTCCCAAACTGCGCAGCTGATTCGTTCATACAAACGGCAAAAACCTGGGGTAAGAAGCTGTTACTTTTTTTAAATATACTGGCTGTGTTGATTACACATATTCCAACGAGACAGTCAGTCCAGAGCACAGGCATTCACACATCTTCAACAAAAATCATGTTCAACTAACCAACCCCTTGGTTCGGTTGTCAGTTTGGGCAGGCACAATGTCAGATGAGTGGTTTGCCTTGTCTGCTGGAAACATGGGACTTGGCTTAGCAGCTGTTGGTCTCTTATTGTCCATTAATTGGGAATTTCTTATTACAGAAAGTAATCCGGTTGGGGCTTTTTGGATGGAATTCCTCGAGTTTCCTGGTGAAGAGAAACTGATGTTGAATATTTGTTCATATTTTACATGTTATACATCAAATGCAAGACTACACAAATGACACAATGACTAGACATGTCAATCCCTAGGGTCATTTTCTGGTCACCCACACCCTATGGACAATTGAAACATGATTTCCAGATCACTCTGACAGAGGCATAACAACAATGACAGTGAGAGCCTGAGAATTTTTGAGAGAGGTGAGCAGGAGTCTTATTGCAAAATGGTCACCGGCGTTTTAGACTTTGACCAACAAATACATCAAAGAACTCAACAATAGTCAAAAAAATTAAATTGGTCTCACCCTGAACTCTTTGCCAGACAACTACAATAGACCATGTTTTACAGATTACAGCCTTTGTTACGATATTTACTTGTTAGTGCGCAAATACATGATGTTTTTATAAATATTCACTTCATTCTATGTTGCAGGCACTTTGGTCAGTGTCACAACATCAGGAATCGTTTAAAATATACCTAGCTAACCAGATTTATGCATTCATGGTTTTTAGTATGCTTGGGAAAATGTTAAGTTGGAGCTGCGTTCAACTAAGTGCAGTGTTCCCTTCTTGCCACTAAAATTTTGGCAAAAATGCTAAAGGTTATCCACCAGACTACTTTCACTTCCATCCAGCATAAACATCATACCACTGCTGCCTAGTTTGCTTAACCATCGTCACAAGACATCAATACGGGAGTTTTGAGTTTACGTTCTATAGCTGATCATAACACATATCCTACTGTACCATGTGATCTGTCAGAAAAGATAGGCAACTATTTTTGATTACATTTACGACACATGGGCACCTTAGGATTTAGAATATATGAACAATGGAGACAGTTGTGCTGCTGAACGTTTGTGAGCTTAAGGAGTTTCTGAACAAAAGCAGTGCCGTTTCTGTATCCAGAACATGGTGAGACACGCGATGGTAAATTAATAACAAGAAAAGGTTCCTTAACATTTTTGACAGGTCACATTATTGCAGCTGGATTGGTCAATGTAAAACTGGCAAATTTTACGGTCTGACCTACAGCTGTGGACCTACAACACATGGTTTTCTTACTTAATTCGCACTAGAGTTAGACATGTTTGACGAGATGTGTTTGATATCTACTATCACAGATAATGCAACAGTAGCTTATCTAGCAGAACAGCATTCAGCTTAAAATGTATATCTACATTCTACATTAGGAAATTTCCCTTACCTGAGGAGCAGCCTCAAATATAGTGAAGTCCCTCTGTAAATGTTCATCCAGTTCTAATATAGCGGCTACATTTCCACATCTGACAACAACAACATACGGGATATGAGCCGATTTTGAAGGTTTAGCGTCAAGATTTATTATTTACTCATAATTAGATACCCCTGTACATAGTCATATGACAACATTAAAACAAAAATGAAAAAAAAAAGAGAGATTCGCAATTTAGTTCAGTATTAGAAAATTCTTCCCCATGTGGTTGTAACAACAGGTCAGTGAAGAAAAATGGAGTCAGTTTCTTCAAGATTCCACAAGATTTGGCACTCAAAAAGGCATGGTTTCACCATAATATCACATTGTATATAGCTCAAAATACTCTGCACTATGTGTTTCTGATCCATTACTCATTACAGCCATTGAATAACTCCAAAATATACACATCAATGTACAAAAAAAATCAGAAGAATTCAATTAAGAAGGCAATAAGCGCTGGAATTTGCACAAATAAGTTCTGAAAGTTTCTATTGGGCCCCTATACTGGATATATTGTAAGTGTGTTTCCCTGTATTGGTAACTGTACCTGTAGCAGTAGTTGGGAGCAGACCACACAGTGAGCACAGTTTCACTGAAGTGCCATTTGTATCCCTCCATCACCAGCTGGTGAGCACGACAAATTAGGTCTATATCATTAGCTGCGTTGAACGTGGCCACAACATCACTGCCAAAAAGATACCCCGCTCCTCGAGGACTCACGCCCCAACCATGCATGTCTGAAAACAAGAATAACAACTTTATTCATTGAATATAAGAGTTCATAACACTGAGCGCTCTGCCTCAGACTACATCCATGCCAGAAAAAGCCCAGGCATTGGCTACCTCCTTTCAGTTCACATACTGTCTTAATTAAGCCAATGAGGCACAACTGTCAATCTCACCGATATCAGTGGTCACATTAAAGACAATTAATGAAAATTTGTGTCGGTCAACACTCCTTAAACCACTGACTGAATGTAACAATACATCTCACATTGGGCTGTCATGGGGGACACACACACAGCTGTTATTATGACAACAGAACCATGTAATCCACTAACCTTCAGGGTCTGACAACAGCAGATCTCACACTGGGCTGTCATGGGGGACACACACAGTTGTTATTATGACAACAGAACCATGTAATCCACTAACCTTCAGGGTCTGACAACAGCAGATCTCACACTGGGCTGCCATGGGGGACACATACACAGTTGTTATTATGACAACAGAACCATGTAATCCACTAACCTTCAGGATCTGACAACAGCAGATCTCACACTGGGCTGTCATGGGAGACACACACAGTGGTTATTATGACAACAGAACCATGTAATCCACTAACCTTCAGTCCACTAACCTTCAGGGTCTGACAACAGCAGATCTCACACTGGGCTGTCATGGGGGACACACACAGTTGTTATTATGACAACAGAACCATGTAATCCACTAACCTTCAGGGTCTGACCACAGCAGATCTCACACTGGGCTGCCATGGGGGACACATACACAGTTGTTATTATGACAACAGAACCATGTAATCCACTAACCTTCAGGATCTGACAACAGCAGATCTCACACTGGGCTGTCATGGGAGACACACACAGTTGTTATTATGACAACAGAACCATGTAATCCACTAACCTTCAGGGTCTGACAACAGCAGATCTCACACTGGGCTGTCATGGGAGACACACACAGTGGTTATTATGACAACAGAACCATGTAATCCACTAACCTTCAGGGTCTGACAACAGCAGATCTCACACTGGGCTGTCATGGGAGACACACACAGTGGTTATTATGACAACAGAACCATGTAATCCACTAACCTTCAGGGTCTGACAACAGCAGATCTCACACTGGGCTGTCATGGGAGACACACACAATGGTTATTATGACAACAGAACCATGTAATCCACTAACCTTCAGGGTCTGACAACAGCTGATCTCACACTGGGCTGTCATGGAGGACACACACAGTGGTTATTATGACAACAGAACCATGTAATCCACTAACCTTCAGGGTCTGACAACAGCAGATCTCACACTGGGCTGTCATGGGGGACACACACAGTTGTTATTATGACAACAGAACCATGTAATCCACTAACCTTCAGGGTCTGACCACAGCAGATCTCACACTGGGCTGCCATGGGGGACACATACACAGTTGTTATTATGACAACAAAACCATGTAATCCACTAACCTTCAGGATCTGACAACAGCAGATCTCACACTGGGCTGTCATGGGAGACACACACAGTGGTTATTATGACAACAGAACCATGTAATCCACTAACCTTCAGGGTCTGACAACAGCAGATCTCACACTGGGCTGTCATGGGGGACACACACAGTTGTTATTATGACAACAGAACCATGTAATCCACTAACCTTCAGGGTCTGACAACAGCAGATCTCACACTGGGCTGCCATGGGGGACACATACACAGTTGTTATTATGACAACAGAACCATGTAATCCACTAACCTTCAGGATCTGACAACAGCAGATCTCACACTGGGCTGTCATGGGAGACACACACAGTTGTTATTATGACAACAGAACCATGTAATCCACTAACCTTCAGGGTCTGACAACAGCAGATCTCACACTGGGCTGTCATGGGAGACACACACGGTTGTTATTATGACAACAGAACCATGTAATCCACTAACCTTCAGGGTCTGACAACAGCAGATCTCACACTAGGCTGTCATGAGGGACACACACACGGTTGTTATTATGACAACAGAACCATGTAATCCACTAACCTTCAGGGTCTGACCACAGCAGATCTCACACTGGGCTGTCATGAGGGACACACACACGGTTGTTATTATGACAACAGAACCATGTAATCCACTAACCTTCAGGGTCTGACCACAGCAGATCTCACACTGGGCTGTCATGAGGGACACACACACGGTTGTTATTATGACAACAGAACCATGTAATCCACTAACCTTCAGGGTCTGACCACAGCAGATCTCACACTGGGCTGTCATGAGGGACCCACACACAGTTGTTATAATGCGAATGGAACAATGTAATCCACTAACCTTCAGGATCTGACCACAGCAGATCACACATTGGGTTGTCATGAGGGACACACACACAGTTGTTATAATGCGAATGGAACAATGTAATCCACTAACCTTCAGGGTCTGACCACAGCAGATCTCACACTGGGCTGTCATGAGGGACACACACACAGTTGTTATAATGCGAATGGAACAATGTAATCCAATAACCTTCAGGGTCTGACCACAGCAGATCACACATTGGGTTGTCATGGGGGACACACACACAGTTGTTACTATGACAACAGAACCATGTAATCCACTAACCTTCAGGGTCTGACAACAGCAGATCTCACACTGGGCTGTCATGGGAGACACACACAGTGGTTATTATGACAACAGAACCATGTAATCCACTAACCTTCAGGATCTGACAACAGCAGATCTCACACTGGGCTGTCATGGGAGACACACACACAGTTGTTATTATGACAACAGAACCATGTAATCCACTAACCTTCAGGGTCTGACAACAGCTGATCTCACACTGGGCTGTCATGGGGGACACACACGGTTGTTATTATGACAACAGAACCATGTAATCCACTAACCTTCAGGGTCTGACCCCAGCAGATCACACATTGGGTTGTCATGAGGGACCCACACACAGTTGTTATAATGCGAATGGAACAATGTAATCCACTAACCTTCAAGATCTGACCACAGCAGATCTCACACTGGGCTGTCATGAGGGACCCACACACAGTTGTTATAATGCGAATGGAACAATGTAATCCACTAACCTTCAGGGTCTGACCACAGCAGATCACACATTGGGTTGTCATGAGGGACCCACACACAGTTGTTATAATGCGAATGGAACAATGTAATCCACTAACCTTCAGGGTCTGACCACAGCAGATCACACATTGGTCCATCATGAGGGACCTCCTGTTTTCTGTCAATAGCTCGTATCTGATCTAGGTTTTGTATTGATGGAGACAATCCACCATGAACACAAAAAATCTGAAGATGAAAAAAGGGTTACTCATGTTTCAGGCTGTACAGTCTCTCATTCATATAATGATGTTAGTAACAAATGTATGAAAGGGAATTGAAGAATTAAAAGCTGAATCTGTCAGGATAGTCAAGTATTAAAAAAGAACACAAAACAAGTTCACTTCTTTGATACATGTACAGGTTCGCTAACACAAAGTGTATAGTTTTAAGTAAAAAGAGGAAAGATATTCCAAACAATTAGAAGAAAATATCCATTTTTGAGGCATAATTTATGTCCTTGACAGTCTCTCCATTTTATGCATACATTTATTTCTTGTTTATGGTTGGAATTATTTGGAAGTGACATCATCAATGAGCATACTGGTAACTCAGGACCAGCTTAGGCCCCCAATCTGGGCAATTTCACCCAACTAAGCAGGAAAATTGTAGTTAAGGCCATTGTTATGCCCCAAAAAGGGGTAATTCTCTATGCTAAGCCACATCATATATTCTGTATTAAAGGATTAGTGTCCAGATTTATCTACTGGTCCTATCTATCTGAAAACTTCAAACCTCATCTAGAACTAACTTCATGGTCCTTCCAGGACCTGTTTTACAATGGTATGCAGAACAACCAACCATTTCATGGTGAAACTCCATGTTTGTGGTCACTCTTGTAGCTTTTTTAACACTGAACTAAATGGCGAAGCCCTGAAAGCTTGTAAAGGTTGGACTTGTGGGACGTAATTCAGCAGGGACTACCCACTCTTAACAGAATAAATGCATGAATCCAGCCTTATTATCTAGTGATTTCAAGTGCCATAATACACATATTAATGTACCCTTTTTCCAATATTTCTTTGTCACTCAATTTAATAATATATAGAGGTGTGTCTAATTACCGCTAAATAATAAATCTGGACACTAGCACTTTCACAAATAAAAACAAAGCGTATGACGTATCCTTTGATGTGACAAAACAATTGTTTGTTCAACTTAGGACACTTAGAACAGTTGATCTACTTCCCCATACCTTCCCGTCAATTATAGCTGAAAGACTGAGGTAATCAAATATTTCTGTGCAGCATCTCCAGACTGTGATAGAGCCATACTTGCGTAGACATTCATCATAAAAGCCATACACCTGTGTAATCTGTCTGCTCTCGTGATTGCCACGGATCAGCGTTATTCTGTCGGGATAACGCACCTGTACAAAAAAAAACACCATCTTGTAAGTACACATCTATCTGAGTCTCCATGAATTGTCTTCTCTCGTGATTCCTACAGACCAGATTTATTTTGTCAGAATAAAAACCCTGTACAGGAAATACACACTTAATTTTGTAAGTACACATCTCTTAGGCTCCATAATTTGTCTGGTCTAATGATTCCTATAAACAAGAGTTGAGATAAGTTAAGAGCCTGTACGATTCAAGATAAAGGAGGAGCTGGATAATTATTTATTTCATTGCTGTTTTATGCCATACACAAGACTATTATGAAGGCTGGATATGTTTTTCTTCATGTTTTCGGAGGCAAGAGCTTTGTAATTTAAGCATCTTTTAAGTAAAAAAATCATAAAAGCTAGTGCACTGCAGATAAAGACAAATTCCCGATGTATGTCAGAAAAGCCTATAAACCTTGTCAATGTTTCACCACATATTGTCAACGTTAAACTGTCTTCATTCATCTAGCCTATACATATAAAAGCTCTCAATGACATTTTTCTTGTTATAAATCTTAACTACACAAAAACTTAACCAAAGGGAAGGTAAAAAAAAAAAATGCTGATGTCTAGCCCCTTAAAGGGATGGATATATATGGAAACAACATTGGCATGATAAATGATCAAAGTAACAAATGCAATAAGCTGATCACATTTCATGATGGTCTGAAGCCAAGATACGGCATGTGAGCATTTACTTATGAAATCAAGGAGCAATATTTCACGTACACTCTACAAGATAAATGGTTAGCAAATGACCATCAAGAATGTGTTACTTACAGAGTAGAACATGTGTGCTGAGAGATACATCCATAGAAAATCTTACCTTTAATGCTAATAATAATAAAAATGTTTCTACGCTGTAAAATCCTCTATCCACAAAATCGCCCATAAATAAGTAGTTTGTGTCCGGTACATCTCCTCCCACTTTAAACAGCTCCTTCAGGTCATAAAACTGGCCATGAATATCACCACACACCTGGCAGGTAAAAACAAAACATTGAACCGCCTTATTGACTGAGCACCACTTGAGAGCATCATAGAATGACTTCATTTAAATTATATTGGAAGGTTGGTGACAGATATTTATCAGTGAAATCCATCTGTAACTGACATTCATGTGTACAATTATTTGTTGCATAACAAGCGCTCAGAATAGGCACCTGTTCACAAGATAATACTGTGGCATGACTTCCATGTTACCCGAACAATCGTTGGCCGTTTCAAGGCCTGCAATGTACAATGTAGTATTTGTACTAGTTGTTAGGACGATGGATCGAGACAGTGTTTGAAATTTACAGGTTTGTAATTGTCATCGCCGGACTTGATACTTTCTTTGCATAAATTCATGGATATATTTAAAGATGGCTAGCTGGGAGATCTGCACACCTCGGTGTGAGTGGCTTGACCTCACATGGCATAGATCAGGGACCACAGCTGCCATGCAGGGTCATGAAATCTAGACAGGCGAAACTTTACATCATTTACCGTATTCCCATTTACCATTCATATTTGTTATGACATACATTGGCTTGAGGCAAATCCAACAAGTTGAACATGATTCAAACAAAACAGATAACACACAAGCAGTGGCTCGCTTTTTTCTTTCTTTATACATTACAACACTAGGTTTGCTAAAAGAAATTAAAAACCGAAGTGGAACTGGACACCCCCAGGCTCCATACATGTATGTACACTATGCAAGTATTTTGTGCTTGTGAAAATGTGTGAAGAGCACATGGCATAGAATGGCCTATGCTAGCCTCCAATGCATCACCCGACTTACTGTGACAGGCGAGTCCACCCTCTGTACATTGCTCTCCTCAATCAAAATCTCTCTGGCTTTGGCGCATAAGGCCTTCACCTCGCTCTCTTTGATAATTTCGCATCTCCGAAGTTGTTCTATTTGCCTGTAATACATACAGTACACATTCATTTCATACCACATTCTGATGCCTTTAGTTCTCTGTACAAAATATTAAACTGTTTATAGATTCATAACTTGAGAGGTGAAAATATATTAGAATGTCACCACAGTCCACAATAACAACAGACGTTCAGGAAAGGCAGGAATAGTTTTCAAACTAACTAGTTTGTTACCAGAAACTTTTGGTGTATATTCACAGTTTCACAATACGAATTGGTTACTAGTAATTGATTCTGAATCTCTAATTTCTCAATCATAGCCTAAACTTACAATGGACATGCACTTGAACGAGGAATCAGCCACGACAGTCAGAAGTTGATCAGAAATTACTCTTTGGTCGGCTATGTTGTTAATATTGAGTATCGCCCTCAAATTAACGCGAAGTACAAATACTTGCCTTAGGTAGACTGTCAGTTAGTACTTTTCAACTCTGTTTGAAAGATGTTCAATTTAACTGCATCAAAAAGATGTTACAAGAATATTTTCACGTGTTTGTTGTTAGCTACTGAATCAATATGGTGCAAAACTCTTTGAAAATGAAGGCAAGAAAAGATATTGACAAGTACATTGTCCATTTGCACGTGTCACTTTTAACTAGGAGTGAAATCTGGCCAACGACCGTGATTCTAACTTCAAAATTTTATAATTCATTTAAACAAGCAGTGCAACTTATTTTCACAATCAACTGCAAAGTCTACTGTACATTCTACACTTGATTGTATCTATGAGCTCTTAGAGTAACCAGCACCAGGGCTGTTTATGCTCTCACCTGTCCAAATCACTTATGTCACTCATGGTAAATAACGTATTCTGAAAATACAGAAAACAATAAGATCAGTTCAAAAAAGAAAGTAGAGCAAAAAAAACCCGAAGTAAATACATAATGATGTATTGGCCTTCCAGCACAATGCTGGTTCACAGAGACTTCAAATTTCCAGGCTTTTTCGAGTTCAAAACTCACATTTTCCAGGCTCAATGGATTACATATTCTCTATACTAAGTCACTGATACCAGCTGATACAAAATTAAAGCAATCTAAACATGCTGGAAAATTTCTCCAAGCGAGTGTCAGCATTATATTATAAATACTAAGGTGGGGTCAGTTCTGTGGCCTCAATTTCCAGTCATTCCCATGCCACACTACAAAGATGCCACACTGACTGCTCTAATTCTGCAGCCTTTTTGCATATGAAAGAGCAACCTTCGGTACAATTCAGCCCCATTTTTATCTGTTTTTTTTTCTTTTTTTTTTTTTTTCTTTTAAAGACAAAAGTACAATTGTTGGATTTGCCAGTTTCAGGGCTTCACACAAAGTATAATCTTATCAGTGAACATATGAAGATAATAAAAATTATCTCCAAATTCACAGTATAACTAGCCTCACACAGTCCATCAGCAACCTGCAAATGGTATTGAGTCTTCCCCCAGGCTATGATCATGTTGATTGGTTACCTTCCCACCATAAAGTGGGCTGCCATCATAGGAGTGTAACGCTCTTGAGTGTGGTATAAAACACCAATGAAATAAAATACTAGACTAAGACAGATGATAAAAATATTCACTGAGGTGGTTCTTCTCAAATCAAATTCTTTATAATATCAGTATATTCTAATATACAGATATTCTCTACCTAATGTCACAGGGCCAACAGGACCTCAAGGCCTGTATTATGTATATGTATGCATGTTTGGGTTTTCTCTTTGAACGTAGCAATATTTCTGCCATGTGATGAATAATTAGGGATGTGTAAATATACATCTTCTTGTGACAAAGAAATGACACCAGGCCACAAATTTAAGAATGTGAACTTGATGGAACTGATCTTGACAAAGTCAAGCTTGCAGCCAAACTTACCAGCACTAAAACAAGTATATATAAATTTTTTTCTGCCCTCCTTAATTTAATTACGCGTTACGGCCTTATGTTTGCGGTCATACGTTCCTTACTGTATTATCATGCAGCTTTGGTGGACTAATGGTTAAAGCGTCCGTGTCGAAGCCAGGAGGCTTAGGATCAAACCCAGTTCAGGTCACACCAAAGTCTTTAAAAATAGTACTTGTTGCTGCATCACTTGGCGCTCAGTAAAACGAGGTTAGAACAAGGAAACAGGACTGTTTAGCCCCCGTGTCAGTGTAGTGTGACTGGGTGGGGTGTTTGATATCTTTGGCATGATACTTCAGTAATGCAGGCCTCACCATATGTCACAAGGACTGGTAACACCAACAGGTTTTTAAATGGAACACCCTCTTCGAAAACCTAGGCCAATAAATTAGGCATTCTACGCCAATGATACAGCGTCTTGCAGTATTTTTCTCTGCGCACTTTGAGTCTCCGTGGCCTTTCCTATCTGACCTTTTCTCAATAATAAATTCCCAGGAGTGGGTTGGATTTTCGAATTCAATGATTAAACAACGAGGCAGGTAAATATCAGATATTGTTGAAAATAGCCCTCAACGTTTAATTCAATCCAACTGAGGCATCCTGTGCCTGTGGTTAGATTGTGTTTATTGACACGGAAGAAAGCGTTGTTGTTGTAATCTAAACCATAGCCCAAAAAAACCGACAATGTTTGTAACAAAAACGCACGAAATATAGAGCCCATGACTTCAACTTGACCACAAAAGAGTAGTACGTAAATATGGTACGAAGAACAGGTATCCAAACCTGGTGAAAACTATAGTTAAGTCGCCAAAGACTTACAAAATTCCAGAACTGTTTCGCTATCTTCTTGCTTCGTCAAGACTTCGGTAGGTGGCGCTACCTATTCCTAACAAGTGGAGATAACCCTGTCAGGCAACCGTGACAAATGGTTTCTATCGTGTGTTCATTTTACCACAAAAAGAATAACCAAGTATACTTTGAAAATTGAAAAATGATGAATAGTGGATAAATAACCAGTTATAAGTTCAGGTCAAAAAAAAAAATGCGTGTGTGCGTCAGCGCAGTCAGGTGCTTGTACATTTTGTTAACCAGGCTGATTTCACTGGAGCACTCACTCACTCACTCTAGTATACCAATTAACAATTATAACATAGTTATTACTGGGACGATTAGAATGATCATTCCATGTTTATTGCGGAATACGAGTCCGTCCACAGGGAAAAGTCTGTCATCAAGCATAGTGGTAGGTCTGTATCAGAAGATGAAATCAGTTAATTAAAACCGTGAAAAGCAGTTTAAGAAAAAATCTTCAATATTGGCAATATGTCGGGGCGAGTGATTTTGTTTTAAATACCATGAGCAATAGATATATGTTATCCCTTCCAATTCTGTACCAGAGAGGAGATATTTTGCAAATAATTTTTCAGCACTACCTGAATGACCTTTTCGGAATGGTTGTATTTTAGAATCTAATATTGTCCCACATGTTGTAAATCCCCAATATCGGTATCTGTTCAGAAGTGTACGGAGAAGCGTTTGACAATTAATTTACGTTATGTAAAAGATCATTCAATCAAAACAAAAATTAAATTCGAGGATAGGGGGCTGCGTTTCAGCCTGTTTAGAGCCCCATGCTTATATTTTCACTTTTGATCTGAAGTCTGGTTATCATCGTTTAGATATTTGTTCAAATGAGTATAAGTATTTTGGGTTTTGCCGGGTGTTAGATGGAATGCTAAAATATTTTCCTTTTTGAAGTGTTACAACTCGGTTTGTCTTTCGCGCCATATTTGTTTATTACACTGAGCAAAAATATAAACGCATAACTTTTTTTTGGCAATATTTCACAAGATAATGCTTTTATTTATGTCAGTATAGTACCGAGGGGTGGCCAAGAGCAAAACCCTACACCAGTGTACATTCCAGCCACCAAAACCAAAGTGCTGTGGATTCCAAGCTTTTCAACATTTTGACCTGTCAGTCAGGTGAGGCCCTATCTGTAGTATTCAGTGATCTATAAGGTCTTCCCTGGCACTTCTTAGCGCCGGACTCCTAAATAACCGGCTTTCCCCAGAGAATTGAATCCTTTGCCCAGTAGTGGTCCTATTTGTACGGCGCCATGTGGTAATATTTCAGCACGACAATGCCCGTCCCCATGTTGCTGCTGTATACGGAGCAATTCTACAGGCCAAAAACGTTGAAGTGCATGCTGAACTGGCCAGAGTATTCATCTGATCTGTCCCCAACTTAACACCTGTGGGATGTCCTCCACGGGCGTGTTCGACGGCGACTTCCAGTTCCGGCCAGCATCGCGGAATCCCAAACTGACCCCACCCCTGGTTCCTAACCTGCCTCAGTGTTACCATAGGTTGTTCGCTATGGAAATGTATATTGCTAAGAGTCCATTTCATGCCCCCCCCCCTCCCCCCTTTGAAAAATGGTATAGAAAGGAATTTTGATAATGCAGTTAATTTCATCAAAATGTTGGATGCTGCGTTTACATTTTTGTTCAGTATAAATGTTTACGACCTATAGTCAGTTTTTATCGGTGTAAAGGCACTAAGGTTGTGTTGTTTTTAGACGACGTCTGGTCTTGCAATTTGAATTGCTTCGATTTGATGTTTGTGAATAATACATTATACACAGCTGGTTTTGTGGTTAATTGTGAAAAGTCCATATTTATGCCATCTCCAACATTGTGTGGTTTGGTTTCGGTTGGCACACTGTTTTTGATCATCTGTATTTACCTGATAAAAAATATCGATAATCGTGTTGCGTCGCTGAATGTACCAAAAGTGCGCTAAGCAAACAATCGCTTCGTTGCATTGCTTCGCTTGTTGGAAAAAACTTTATCGGTGTCTGCTGTTTTGGGTGACATAACCAGATTAATGACGAGATGTTGATGTAATCAGGTCAAAAGATTTAAGTGTTGGGATACTTTATTTCGCCTCGTTGATCGGCCCGCTCTAGCGGAGTTGTGTTTTTAGGTGCATAGGTGCATAATTCTGCATGGTTTGGAGCTAGGCCTCCGTGGACCTCCGTAAAAATCGTTTCTGATACAAGTAATGTGTCTTGTGCAGGATTTTCAAAATGTGGAGTCCTGAAGCGATGAATATGAGTTCTACTTGGAGAGAGTTGCCCACCCTTTTTTTGTGCGTTGTCATTCAAAGATTTTCTTACAGGGGAATGTGTAACGTGTTAGACTGATAATCAAGAATGTGTACATAGGCCTACGTATATAACTATCACGGGTAGCAGAGTTCCACAACTTCAGCGAATAGCGCTCCAATTGTATCATATGTGTGTAAATCATTCTATCCAGTTACAAGTAGCCTGGATTCCTAGGTTAACGAACACACAAGCTGATTTAAGTAGAATTGTCCATTACGACGACTGGCAGGTTACCTTAGCGGCGTCCCCATGCCTTGGACAGGTTTGCTCGTTTGGAAAACCGTAAATTACTTCGTTTTAATTCATTGTATTGGAATCCCGATACAGAAGGTATAGATATAAATGGACTGTTTGAGTCTGCTGCCTTTAAATCGGCGTGGAAGTCCTATGTCACACTAGCGCCACCTGCTGTGAGAGGAAAATCTGCCGGTACCCCAAACGTCATGAAACAGATGCTTCGTGACGCTGTTAGCGTCTTGATACATTGTGTGACATGTCAAACATTTTCTGGTGTCGTCTTTGTGTTATAATCTCCCAAACCAAATTTAGGGTGTTAAGAGGTGGCGGGACAACAGCAGATATCCAAGATCGCTTAATTCAACAAATCGTTCTTGGAGTATAATAAATGACTATACCGCGTATTAATCTCTTTCTTTATCCATCGAAGGATGCGTGGCGAACCCTCGTTATTCCTTAAGCTAATAAAACGGGGCAACAGCAGATATCCAAGATCGCTTAATTAAATAAATCGTTCTTGGAGTATAATAAATGACTATACCGCAAATTAATCTCTTTCCTTATCCATCGAAGGACGCGTGACGAACCCTCGTTATTCCTTATGCTAATAAAACGCACACTGCAATGAATATTTATTTATTTATTTATTTATTTGATTGGTGTTTTACGCCATACTCATGAATATTTCACTTATACGACAGTGGGAAGCATTCTGGTGGGAGGAAACGGGGCAGACCTTCCCACGTGCGGACATTAAAATAACAAATGATTAATGTTTATTGGAACGTAAATGCATTAATCAGGGACACCATCGCGGCAACAAAAAGAAAGGATTTAATAACATTTACTATACGTGGTGATGGTATTGGCTATCTTACAGTGTGATTTTGCAACAGTGTTCCTTGTTTGCAAATTTGGAGAAATATAATGTATAAATATTTACGCATGTTTAACGCCTATAGGCTGTATCAAACATTACGCGTCAATTTATATATGCTATGTAGATTTTTAAAGGTAAACATTTGTTTGTTTTTGAAAATATTTACCATACAAGAACTGCTTGAAACAGAATATTTTTATTCTCCATGAAACAAACGAATGCCACCCTAAAAATACAGAAAGCTGAAAATTTTGTATTGATGGCAGGTGACTTTTCACATAAGTTCATGAAACTTATACATTTACAACTGTTTACCGAGTCCTTTTAATGAAATCAAATATATTGGTTACGCTTGAATTTGTTAAAATGTAGAAAAGCAATGGCAATAAAACTTTCCCTTGCAGATTGAACATATCTGTTTAATTTGATAGCATGTATCCTGTATAGTGCACAAACTTTTGGTCATGGAAGCTATTAAATATATACCTAGCATATCTGTGTTACAAAACTACTTATATTTTTTTTATTTCAGAGCATTAAATCTATACTTGTAATAGCAACTGCGTTAGGCTTTGACGTTTACAAATACACGTTGGTTAAATAAAAGCACATATTCCAGTTATATTTACTTAACCTATTTGGAAAATCGATCTGTATAACGTCCCGTTTTTGCATTCATTTCAGATATACATTGAATAAAACCATGTACATACACCTGGTATATTTACGAATATTTGAACTTCTCAGAAAAAACGAAAAGAATAAATCTTTTCGTCTCACACACATTTCAGACGGATTCTACATATGTCGGTCAGACATGTAATCACAATACATGGTACAACACGTCGATGAGTACAAGCATTTCAAAGGCTGCTTGGGAAAACGTATAGGTCCAATACTAACCAAAAATATTACAAATGTGGTATATATTGTATCTATATTCCATTACACTGAAAAACATTTCACCTTGTCAGATTGCTTAAGTGCAGGCTGTCAATGTAAGGCAGTGTACATAATCAAAATGCTTTCAGGCGAAAGTGAAAGGTAACAAAATGTCTTAAAATTCACCAGACAGACAACTGAAAACTAAGCATGCTGGTACAAGAGCCTGTACTCACCTTCACGTGACGTTGAACTCACATCGCGACATTTATGATCATTGTCTAAGTTATCTATCGTTTCAAACACTTTCCCCTACTCTAAGCAGCATTCAGTGTTTCAATAGCCCTTTTCATGCAAAACTACAGAGTTTACAAGTATAGGCAGCATGCTCCGATTTATTTATTTATTTATTTATTTGATTGGTGTTTTACGCCGTACTCAAGAATATTTCACTTATACGACGGCGGCCAGCATTATTTTGGGAGGAAACCGGGCAGAGCTCGGGGGAAACCCACGACCATCAACAGGTTGCTGGAAGACCCTCCGACTTACGGACGGAGAGGAAGCCAGCATGAGCTAGACTTGAAAGCATGCTCCAAAAGGACCAGCCTATAGAATAAAAGATTTCAATGCATTTTCAGTGTTAAATCCATACCAAAAAAAAAATGTAAGTTTTTTTAGTTACATAATTGTCAGTTGTCTATTTGGTAAGGCTTGATTCCACTTTGATCTCTCTTTTCCATGTGGAATGGCATGAATCAAACAAACTTTCTGTCAGACTTAAACTATATTCAAAGCTACAAATCAACGTTTACAGAAAAATACAGACATATAATTGATATGTTGTCATCATTCTACTAATAACTGGTAGTTTGGCATGTCTGTGTAAAGTTCAAAACACATTTAATTGTTTTAGTTGAACCAATACGCAAGGTGGCACCTTTACTCTCTGATTACTCTCTGGATAACCGAACGTGTCTTTTTCAACTCCTTTGGAAGAGAGTTGCAACACTTGTGTAGTATATATGTAGTACCAAGGGGTGGCAGCATTTCATAACACTCCACCTCACCATCTACAAACACCTCTATAAAGCAATCCTCGTCTGGATTAGGCAATTAAGTCTCCACTGTACACAAAGACCTGGTGCATGCTTGAGATCTTCCTGTATCTAAATAAGAAAATGAATCATATATCAAAATTGTTTACTGTTGTCACCTCCCCTGAGAGATTGAATTTCCACACGTATAAAATTTTACCTCAGCGCAGGTGAGGCCGATAACCGCCATTACATATATAGGCCTAGGCCTAATTGAAAAATTCTTCAAAAACCGGTACAACTTTAAACAACAATAAAGTACATTAATAAATGAATTCTTCGCTCACTGTCAATAGAGGTAGTCGCAGTAATCTTAAAACCACGAAACTCATAGACCGCAGCATGTAAAGTCAGATTAGCGACGACTATGTCATAGTAAATATTTACACGTGCCCCTTGAAATCTGACTTCTCGTCCATTTACCTCCGTCATGGGTCCATTATGACTGTACGTGTAAATGCTTAAATATTAGAAACTTGCATCCCTAGCACTATGGCTTAAGCACGAATAGAAACTCCCGTGATGTTAACTTATAGGCGTCACTGGTTTAGTACTACGCAGAGTGATATGTTGTCACCAAATTACATATGCTATCACATGAAATAAACAATCACATGAAAACAATGCAAAAGGATGTATTAAAATCCTTTTCACGAATTCTTCTACTATCTGGCACATGTCACTTGTACGATCAACATTCATTCTGACAAATGATATGGCCGGAAAGATTAGTTTTAAACTTTGAACAACTTCTGGCAGACTTTGACCATTTTAATATTCGTCAAATCGACTAGAGTTAATTTCGTCTACAATTTTGACGAATTTAGACTATTAACCTGGTCAAAATGACCTCATAAGTTAGTCATAACCGGCTGACTACCCATATCTTAGTCAAATGGACGACTTAATGTTTTTCTGTGTGGTTATGTTTGAGATTTAATTGCATTATACAATAATGGACTTCAGTTGAACATGCTTTCGGAATCTGATTCTTCTAAATCGGACTCTGCTGAAGATATGTCTAACTTGCAACGGAAGGACAAATTAACAAAATCGACTTTCCTCTCCCTTCTAATAGTTGCGACTCTCCAATTGGGCGACGAAGCTAAACGGTTCCAGATAGACTCGGAGGCCACATGTAGCGTAATTTCTCGACATGATCTTCCTCAGGACGCTGATCATGACCATGATGTGGTGTGGAAAATGTACAATTCTACGAACATTAGAGCACTCTGGAGAACCATACGCAAACTTGTCAACCCAAAGCTATTGAAATACAGAGAAGACTTTGTTGTCGCAACCTTTGACTGGGTCACGATCACGATGAAAGTGATGTATGAAAACATCCTGGGAGTCAACGTAGATGAACACCCTGTTCAAGTCCAACCCAACCCGTTTAAACAAGGTCTGGCCAAGGAACACATTCCTATATAAACTTCAAAGATGTCTTTTCGGGAGAGGTGGGTCCATGCAAACATGGACAGCAACTGGAAATGTACAGCAGAGTTACACCCTTTAAACAACCCTAACGAGGATTCCACAAGAAAGGAACTGAAAGCTGAACTAGGTCGTTTGGAAAATCTAAATGTAACATCTCCAAGACACTGTGTGCAAACCTCATACAATCGATATAGATGTTTGCGCCTTCCTTTCTGTAACAGTTGAACTGGCCGGCACCGGAAATTTTCCAGCATTGTCTGAATGAAGACCTTCAGAAGCTAGCCGGCCGGTAAGTTTCGAGTGACAGATTCTTGTTTTTGTTACCGGCGAAGGATCAACATATGCGGAAACCTCGAAAAACATGGCAAGCGGTTTGTCAAACTCATAGAGATATGTAGACAGGGAAATGCCCTGGCAAACTCGAAAGAGAAAAAGGTGCCATTTTACTGGACGTGTGCTTTCGTCAGTGGGTTTCAAACCAGACCCAAAAAAAGTTGAAACTATACTAAGGATGCATAAACCAAGTGACGTACAAAGTGTTCAGCGTATCATGTGTGGTCAACTATCTTTCCAAGTATGTGAAAGGACTGTCCGACTTCTGTGAATTTAGAGTTCAGTCCTAAAAAACCCAATTTATCTATAATTATATCCCTGGTTATGATATGTTTAACACAGACGAGCGTTACTCTTTAAGTATACAGGCGCATCGGAAACAATTTGCTGAGTGGTAGGGCCTTCGGTCGACTATCCCAGCTCAAAAGCCTGGAGCTGCAAAGGTCCCGGACGCTTTGGGATGCCAGACGGATGGAGATGCACTGAAATCGTTTTACGGGGTTTTTATTTGCTCACAAACATCCATTGCAATGTTATGTGCTTAGCAGTCTACAGTGCACATGGACTTTTTTTGGATGAAAAGTGCCGTACCGACCGACTGCAGTAGTATATAATTGCCTGGAAACTTTCAATACGTAATGGCTCCGAACAGATTAACCCAAACTATCCTCACATATTAGCCATCAACAAATCTCTTAAGCAATAGATAAGCTGGGACACTTTTCGGAGTTTGTACGAGCAGCGAGAACAGAATTGCTTTGTCTAAAAATATCTGTTTAGCTACGCCGAGGCTGGGACTAATAAAACGTTGCCTACCTGCTATATTAGTCCCAGGTTCGAGCTCGATAAAAACAGAAAAATAACCGGCATAAAATTTATATCCGATCGTTTAAGATTAACTAGTTCCGAATATCTTAAGAACCCGTAAACCCCAGAACGCACATAGTACAAACATCTAATATCATCTAACTTGGAATTTGCGTGTGCGAACCTGCTGATTAATACACGTAAGTGTTTGGGTGTTACTGTGTCCTTCTTGTGTATAGGCACGCTCTTACCTATATACTGCAACATCTTTTGTTAACTAATAAACTCTGGTTTGCAGGGATTGTCATACACGGATATACAGTGGGCCCAGTCAGTGGCAAAAAAATGTTTGATTCACCACAGATAAATATGTACTAGGCTGTACTAAAGAACGCGATACGATGACCAGTCGCCAGTAAAGATGTGACGTCACAGCTAGCACGCCACCATTCTCAACCGTTGTATGCTTTGGTGTAGCCGTAAGTAGTAGAAGGAACCCTCCCTTGTGACATAAAATCCGAGAGGTCACTAGTTAGTGTGCTCAAATTGCATGCGGTTCGTCTCTCTTTTAATTTTGGGCCAAAATACCGACCGGAAAAAGTCAAGTAGATATTCAACAAGATGTAGTAAACACACAACTGGACAGACACGAAGCACCAGCGGACAGGCAAGAAGTATAAGCGGATAGACAAGAAGCACAAACGGGCAGACAAGAAGTATAAGCGGATAGACAAGAAGTATAAGCGGATAGACAAGAAGCACAAACGGGCAGACAAGAAATATTCTTACTCAGCGGGACAGACAAAGACGTAACGTCATCTGACCTAGGAATCCACACTACCTGCAAGTCTATGTTATGAGTGTCACAAAAGTGCAACAAATTCAGAGCAACCTCCTGTCAGTCAGCCTTCTTTCTGTTGGAATGAACTATGTAAACGCAACACTGATTTCCAGTTTGCCAGCGCACAGACTTCCCTTCCACATGTAGAAATGTTCTAAAGCTTTTAACGGCTAAATAAATTGCTTTCCCTCACTTCACTTGGAACTGCCCACATCTTATGAAATATTTATTTATTTAATTGGTGTTTTACGCCGTACTCAAGAGTATTTCACTTATACGACAGCGGATAACATTATGGTGGGAGGAAACCGAGCAGAGCCTGAGGGAAACCCACGACCATCCACAGGTTGTTCCTATGAAACACATCCCCCGAACCTATAGGAAAATGACTCTGTATTCGACGTCGCAAGCGTCGGGACGCAACATTTACTGTTAGTACATAGAACAAGAAAACAAAGACAATTTCTGACATTTCAACAACCTGACTTCCGAAACTTTAATTCTTAAACAGAATCGGCTGAGAGACAAAATTTAAAATCTGAAGGGCAACATTTATTAATTGCAGAAAATAATTATCTGGTCATAATAGACGTATGCCTTTGCCTAGGACATGGCAATAACTTTACCAGTTACACTTGAAAAAAAGACGTCTCGTGGTCTGTGAATCAAGGTCTGACGGAATAGAATCAATCGAAGAAATTAAATCTTCCAGTCCCTTATCGGGAATTGTCAGGAAACCAGCACATGTAGGTTAAAAAACCATTCCAATTTTTGAGCTGCATTAAACACAGATTGTTCAGTGTTAACCAAGAACACAGCTCTGGACAACTACAATTTCGCGAAGATAGCTTGAGTAGCACAAAGTAAGCCCAAAAGGTAATACGGTAAAATAAAAACATTGTACTACACCATTAAAAAATCCCAGGAAAAAACGAGATAAGTTTGAAACCTTTTGCAAATTTCACTATAGTGATAGCCAGATTTTAAATAAAATTTAAACATATAACCGTCTGGATCCAAAACAGCAGTTCGCCAATTTTGACCTATCTTTTACCCTATTACGACAAAATTGTTTACGTAGCGTAAATCTAGGATAAAAAAACTGATTCCCGCCAATATAGTGTACCAAAAAGAAAACATGTTCACAAAGTCTACCTTCCAGTGGCGTACCATTCACGATGTTGGACGTAGTAATTGTACACTCAACCAAAATATAAAGGCACGAAGCAATTTTTATATTGTAGTGTCTCAGTATTAAACAACGCGTTAACTCAACAATTTCGGTAAGTCTTGATTATTAATTGTGGCTCCAATTTCCATCAGATTTTCACATTTTATGGTGAAAATATGGAGACGAGTGCGCTGTCCATGGCATATGCCTATCCATGACACTCTCCCCACCGTGTGCCACCCTCTAAAAGACACTGGCGTCAGCATAATCAACGCTCCCTACCACAAAACTATACAGCTTGACCCGACACTCGTCACGGAAGAGCACGGTCTTCCACCGTGCAAGTGTCAACACACCGTGAACAATGACCCAGGCTAGTCGGATCTGACGCATTCTAAAATAGAAATGTACCTACTGACTAGTACATTACGTCACTTGATCTGAGATGACTACGATCGCCTTAAGTAAACAATTGCACGTGATGGCGGACGTACCGAACTGTTGTGCCTTTTGTGGGCGTTCATGAGTATTAGTGTCATCTCAGTCCGTGGTCAAGCTGAACGGTAGCAATTTAAATATATTTACACACACGTCACTTGATTTTGCATAACAGAATTCATACAACAAGTTATCGTGGGTTCCTCACCAAGATCTGTAGACTGTGATTACGTATATTATCACAGGCTGACAGTATACCTGTCTTGTTCCATAAGCCTACCTTGAATACCTCTGTACTTCCCTTGCTTGCTTTAATATACTACTGCTGGGCACCAAATAATTTGTATGTCCGTAGTCATAGTCGTCTCAGCTATCAATTCCAGGCAGGTGCGCTCCCATGTGTCATCACTAATAAATCCACACAAGCATGAAATTAGTGGAAACTGGATATATTTTAACTCCCACCGCCATGTTTGAATACACACTCCTCACATCCCATAACTACCGACACTCGCTTTTTTCATCGTTCGAAAAAATTCAAGACTTGTGCCCTGCTACACAATATAAGGCTGATGCACAGGTGAAGCAATGTTGTGGAATGCTCGATGTACTAGCATTCCTTCCAGAAGATGAAAAAGAGCAGGGTATGCGCCATGTCCATAACAGTGTTCCTGAATCCCTCGGGCCCCTTATCAATTATTTTGATGCAATTTTACGTATCTGGGACCTTCGGACATGTTCAACTGCTGATGGCCAGATTCCCAGCTGTGCGACACATTCCATCAACAATCCCTCCCAACATTTGGAATGTACATGACATCACCCTGGTTGGAACAGACTGCACCAATAATCTCTGCGAGACATGGAATGCAGTCTTTTCCAGGTTAGTTGGCACTCAACATCCATCTGTTTCGACTCCCATTGAAAATTTACAGAATGATCAGGCTCTTACTGTAACCACTCTGCTGCAGGACTTTGTATGCTGTGCTCTTTCACAATATTTATAGACCAACATAACTTGTTCTTGTAATAGCCTCACCATCGCTTTGTGTATGTTAATAAAAGACTCATTGCATATAAACAAAATAGTCTGATTTGAACGTTCTGTTGGATTACGAAACAAACTTTCTGAACTTTGGTATTTTTAGCAATTGCATGAAGCATTGAAACACAGTTTTACACCAGTGCCCATTTTTTTTCATTTCAAATCAATAGCAGTACGTGTTTTTCTATTCGATTTGTATCCATTGTGGAGAAAGGGGCTAGTGAGGGAAAAGGCCTACACCCCACAACAGCCCTACAGAGCTGTCCTGACTGTATTCTCGATGCTGGATGACCCAAGGCATAAGCTGATATACCAGAGTTTCACCATACTCAGTCCATTAGACTGCAATGGCATCTTTTCTGTCATATGCCGCACGAAGAGCGGTGACCTGCTGGCTTCAACTCCACAGAAACGCCATCTTGGCATACGCGATTACTTCTTCGAACTCTCTTTACGTGCTGTTTTTCGTGGGAGCCGCAATATTGAATAACGTTTTATCCATTAGTTAATTACTTGAGTAAATATTTCATTGTTATTTTGGATGTTTTTGATTAATTCACACAGGTGATTGATTTTTAAACTGTTGGTAGAGATTTAGACTCAGTGTATCTGAAAATACTTATGAAATATTTGATACTCCTCTATCAGCCTTTATCCCCAAATTTTAGGGGAAATCACTGAGCTGAAGGCGCCCATCAATACACGAGCCTTGTCTCGGTACCGTCACTTGTGCAGCCCAACAATTTCATCAGCAGTTTGTGTAGCTGGTCAGAGCCGATCTTGGAGGTGCTGGAGCCACATGTGACCATCGGGCGTAGTCACACGTGCTCCTCGGCCATGAGGGCGGTTTACAGTGCTCCCAGTCTCTTGGACACCTGTTCTTAAGCGACTGATGATGGAATGACTTGAGTTCAAGAGGGCCGCCATATATGTTACTGGCATTCCGGCATTGAGCATGCCAATGGCACGCTCTCTCGTGAGATGGGACATCTGTGGCATGTTGACAAGTGTCAAAAGTCCACATTTTTGGAGCCCTTTTATTGTCTTGACTGTAATGTCCGTGCACTGGTCAGATTGACTGACCACTACATTGTCATCCTTCATGTTGCTAAACATGAATTACTCAACCTATGACTAAACTCACTGCGAGTGGCTCTGAGAAATTGGACCACTTGATTTGAGGAAAACAAATCAATCAGTATACAAATAAATAATTGGGAGGTGGGTGGGGTGTGTGTGCATGTTTCATGAAAGGTCATTTTAAGACACCATTTTTGGTTTGTGGGTTTATATTTTTGTTGAGTGTATAATACTTATCAAGATGTACTATCTCTGGTAGTTTGCAGGGGCAGTTGGATGGCGTTAGGACATCGTTTGGCCCAATATCCGACTTGATTACACCGGTGACACACATCGGTTGACTGGAAAGCCAAATGGGCGGGACCTATACCTGGGATATGGGTAGCCCCAGACTCGATACTCTCTTTACACTGGGCTAGGCCAGCCTTGAATAAGGAGAGGAGTTGACGTAGCCACATGGGGCTATGATATGGGTAGCCATGAAAGGAATTAGTACCTCCTCCAGTGTTTATGACGATTGGTGTTGGAACGAACATAGAAGTCGTAACAGTAGCTGTAGGGGGAAGAGCCGTTGTTTGGCACGTAATTTAATCAAATTAAGCATGCCAGGGCTTTGAAATTGGAAGTTGTCAGATTTTCTCTTACGAAAAATTATGCTATGGAAATCAGTTCTGTTTTCAAGGAATCAACTTTCGACTCCATGGTACCGCATAGCTGCACCAGAAAGTTGTTCTGTAAGACAGAAGATGTCGAACCACCAGTGACATTGCCCTTATTTCTGTTAGTGTCCATGTTCACAGTGGAAGGAAACCGCGCAGAACCCATGGGGAAACCCACAACCATCTGCAGTTTACCAACAGACCTTCCCACTTACGAACGGAGAGGAAGCCAGCTTGAGCTGGACCTCACAGTGACCGCATTGGTGAGGGGCTCTTGGGTCACTGCGCCATGCTGTAGTGCTACCCACCCGGGCAACGGAGGCATCTCACACAGCATAAAGTGAATCGATACAACTGACCAGCTCTCAACTCGTTAGATAGCTACCTGGAGAACTGCATATTTACATATTATGGATAAACTGCACACATCCACAGTCTGTCACCACTGACCATTCACTTAGCATAATATAGTTCACTGTGAATTCAATCTACACACAGTGAGAGATCAAGAGACTCAATAAACACTCCACCAGTAACAAATGTATTTCTGTGGGGTTACATGCTTTTGTAATGCTTGTTCATTTCAGCACAAAACAGTGCTGACAAGCCTGCAGCATAACTTTTGGGTACAGGCTATTGTATGTATGTATTTATTTATTTGATTGGTGTTTTACGCCGTACTCAAGAATATTTCACTTATACGACGGTGGCCAGCATTATAGTGGGAGGAAACCGGGCACAGCCCGGGGGAAACCCACGACCATCTGCAGGTTGCTGGCAGACCTTGCCACTTATGGCTGGACAGGAAGCCAGCATCAGCTGGGCTTGATTTCACGGCGACCGCATTGATGAGAGGCTTCTGGGTCATTACGCTGCGCTAACGAACTGAGCCAAGGAGTCCCCCCAGGCTATTGTACCTGGCTTTGAAGGATACAGGTATATGAAAGAGTATGGTTGTTTTTCTAATAGACTTTGAAACTCTTTTCACAGATATTTGATGAATTTGTGTAGTGGGAGAGATGATAGTGGAGACTGAGACCATTTATAATACTTGACCTTACCAAGTGTGGCAGCCTACCATGGTAGACAGGTGAACGTCGTATACGATTACGAGGTTCGAAACAATGGAATTGATGTAAGATGTCATGGACTCCGGCACCTGAGAAAATCACTATCCAATCCCAGAGGATTTAATGCTGAGTACACTAAACGGATATAGGCCTGCTTCAAACCCTGAACAAACGGATATAGGCCTGCTTCAAACCCAGGACAAACGGATATTGGCCTGCTTCAAACCCCAGACCAATGCAACCCCAGAATGTGTGTGAAGACAACGACCACTGACCATGACCAAAAGTCTGTCTGGAACTCCCCAACATTTGATGGACTTTGTGAAGTGAACAACATAAAGTAAGAGACTGTTCATATGTAATAAAAAAAAAAAAAGAGACTTTTTGGAATGAACAGTTCCCGATTTCAGTTGAATCAGGACACCAATTACATTAAATGGACATTTATCTAGTCAGGTAGACTCTCAGTTGAGTTCAGTGTCCATTTCATTGCTAGTGAACAACCATTCATAACGCTTACATGGTCTTGTTCCTGATTGCAAAGTTCCATGAAATCCAGCTGTGGGGAGATGCTCTAAGAAGGACAGAAAGACCAAATTCTATGTTTAGACGGGAATAACTTCGGAAAAACATTGATGTGGTACAACCCAAATACCACACACACACATCCTTATATGGCCTTATATGTAGGCTACAAAGTTTCATGAAAATCATCATCTACAAGTCTTGAATCTACATTTAAGTCTCGTTAACACTGGAAGTAATTGATACAACTGAGCTCAAACAATCACATGCACATTCCCACATGGTTTCCGTCATGCTTGCAAAGTTTCGTGAAAATCCAATCAAAATTGCAGGAGGATTGAGTGTTGAGACGGTTCTCTAATTCTTTTAAAATTTGCAACACCTGGTCTGCTCATTTTAGCCAATATATATGCAACTCTCTCATGAATATTGATTTTCTTTTTTCTCGCATGGTTAGACCATATAATGACAAACATACTCATATCTTTACCTTTTCAAAAGGCTGGTAAACAATTGTAATATTATGCTTTCAACACTACTAATATCTAACCCAAATTTTAGAAGAACTAGGGTAATGATTATGGACAGAGACACAACTGGATGGACAGACAGCCTGACTGCTATCCCCAACCCTCCTCAACACAAACCCAAAAGAACCCCAAAAGGAAACACTTACAAGAATGTGTAATTTATTGCAATTATCCTTCACACTGTTTACCACAGAAAAAAACACATACTAGACAAAGCAAAGAGATTAAATAACAAACAAAGGCTGTATAACAAAGTTAACCAAAAAACAAGCATCAAATAAATTGCACCTTTTACACAATCTGCAAATATTCGTTTCACATAAAAAAGAACATTGCATTTCATAAGATATCCACAGTAATATGTGGATATATGAAGCCTGTCCAACTTTCTTGTTTCTTCATCATTGATGCAAATTAATAAGTATCATACCATACTCAGCCAAGCTATTAAGTTAATTAACTGGTGAATCTAGACACTGTAGGCTATCATAAAAAATATGTTTGTTTCACATTATGAGACCAACGATGTAAATATGGTATATAGAGCCCCACTGTTTTGGACAGAATTTTAAATCAGTTGGCTTCAACTCCATTCAAACGGTAGCCATTCTAGTTTTTGATGGACACTACAAAATGAATGTGGCCTAAAGCCATTCTGTCAACAGTTCAAATATTATAACTTGAAGTCACCAAATATGCCATCTAAATTCAATCCTAATAATTTATAAATACTTTTAATATACTGTAATTTTTCAACCTTTATGCACCTTTGCAAGATGTTTATTCAAGCATATTCTGGGAGCATTATTTTGTGTAGACTGATGAAAATTGTACTTTTGATAAAGCCCAGAAATTGGTAGTTTTGCCTCCAAAACAAAATCAATATGGTCCATAAATCATACTGAAAGTTGGTCTTTCATATGCAAAAGGTTGAGGAATTGGTGTAACAACAACTTGAGTTTCATCTTCAAGCTTGATTGATAGACAAATTACTCAACAAAAATCAGTAACATCAACACACCTGAACTGTAGTCATTTTCTGCAGACTTCATTTTTTGCCACATGAAGTCAAAACTGCAAAAAAATGGATCAAAGAGCACAACGAAAAACATGCTTGCATTATGCATCAAAAATTTATAGCCAGAAAAATAGATAATCAAAATGTTGCATCCGCAAAACTGATATAATTTATGAACAACACCTGCAGCAGATTTCAAACAATATGTTTGCAGAACTACATGTTCATGCAATGTGATGAAGCATTAATATTTCATGTCACTACACAGACAGCCATGAACAATTCTGCTGAGTTTTGACCTACAAACTATTAACAATCCACAAATATCTTCTTCTCAACGGTGTGAACGGTCGCTGGAACAAGGGACTGAACCGAGATAAATCCTGAAGCACACTGTTGGACAGTTATCTCCCCTGTCTCATTGGCATAAGTTATGTCTTTCTGTAAGCTTGCTGGATTTCCAGTTTCATTGTATTCTGAGGCCCAAGCAAGTCCCTTTGCCTGAGCTGCTGCCAGGTATCTCTTACGGCGATTTATTTTATACATGTTTATCCTTTCTTCTTCTTTATCCAGGTCTTCCACACTGAACTCCCAGCGCAAAGCTTCTGATTTTTCACTTGTTTTATCCACTGGCTCAGCATCCATTTTAGCCTCTGAGTCTTTCAAAGTCTTCAGTTTTGCACAAGATTTGGTGTTTTGAAGAAAAGCATTTGAGGATTTGGATTTGTTAAATGTTGACGTTTTCCGGATGCCATTTGAGCCAAGACATCGCTGTTGAGGTTTGGCAGCCACACTTCGAGAGCGACCAGTTTGGGCAGCCTGAGTTTTGCTTTTCACATTACACACAGAGAGAGATTCTGTGAAAACGACTGCATTGCTGGAGTAGCTTGTTAATGTGGGAGTCTGTTCCCGAATGTCCGTCTGACTGTTACCATTTGTTGAAATTAAGCTGATAGTGGACTCTGATAGATCTGTATTGACACTAGGTGACTCTGTTGGGGACAAACTCCCTGACACGCCATTGGGGGATGAGAGAGGGCTGACTTTAGGATGCTGCTGCGGATCTGAAAGATTGCAATACAACAAAATAGGTTATCTGCAGTTGTAATAAAAGTTAGTTAATTCTACCAATGAGTCACACCTACTTACTGATGACTTTGACCAAGACCACATGCGTCCATTGCCTTTGCACGTACATGTAGTTGTAAGTTGGTACAAGAGCTCTTGTACCCAGCGAAGAGAGCCCAATATAGGTGTCATGTACTTGTAAGTTAAATTCATTTACCCATCCTACTCGTGAAATATGGTAAATATGGATGCCAATATGCTGGTTGTTATGATACCTGTCCAGTTAAAAGCATTATGGGAAAACTATCAAGAATTACATGTATCCATCACTCCAGAATCTAAAATTTCTCTGCACTTAACACTTTGGATTTTCACTGCCCAAAGAAGCACATGATCATTAAACTTGTTCCTCCTCTGCAACTCCTAACCATAGTTGGTGTAAGAGACTATACTTAGTACTTATCACTTGCATAAGCATTGCTCTTTCTATTTTTTTGTTTCTTTTGTTTGCCTTATCTTTCATGTGTACAAAAGTTGTTGGAGATGGATCTTGAATATTACTGATGGGTGTTTACACACTACAACGCATTCTTATTTTGAAGTATATGTAGGACCTTAAACCTTAGGTGACTATTTCTACACCTCTCTTTATACTGGGCTGGCGAAGGAGTATCGTTGCCACAGGAGCAACCAATGGTAAACCGTACAACAATTCACGCCATGTCCAATAAGCCCTCTCTAAACAATGGCTGTGGTCCAAAACTTGTGTCAGCTTTGGTTCTTTCCTCTCAGCTGGCCTGCACACGCAACATCTCAGCTGGCCTGCACGCTCAACATCTCAGCTCACCTGCATGCTCAACATCTCAGCTGGCCTGCACGCTCAACATCTCAGCTTGCCTGCATGCTCAACATCTCAGCTTGCCTACACACTCAACATCTCAGCTTGCCTGCACGCTCAACATCTCAGCTTGCCTGCATGCTCAACATCTCAGCTCGCCTGCATGCTCAACATCTCAGCTCGCCTGCACGCTCAACATCTCAGCTTGCCTGCATGCTCAACATCTCAGCTGGCCTGCACGCTCAACATCTCAGCTGGCCTGCACGCTCAACATGTCAGCTCGCCTGCACGCTCAACATCTCAGCTTGCCTGCATGCTCAACATCTCAGCTCGCCTGCATGCTCAACATCTCAGCTCGCCTGCACGCTCAACATCTCAGCTTGCCTGCATGCTCAACATCTCAGCTGGCCTGCACGCTCAACATCTCAGCTTGCCTGCATGCTCAACATCTCAGCTCGCCTGCATGCTCAACATCTCAGCTCGCCTGCACGCTCAACATCTCAGCTTGCCTGCATGCTCAACATCTCAGCTGGCCTGCACGCTCAACATCTCAGCTGGCCTGCACGCTCAACATGTCAGCTCGCCTGCACGCTCAACATCTCAGCTTGCCTGCATGCTCAACATCTCAGCTGGCCTGCATGCTCAACATCTCAGCTGGCCTGCACGCTCAACATGTCAGCTTGCCTGCACGCTCAACATCTCAGCTGGCCTGCACGCTCAACATCTCAGCTTGCCTGCATGCTCAACATCTCAGCTCGCCTGCATGCTCAACATCTCAGCTCGCCTGCATGCTCAACATCTCAGCTGGCCTGCATGCTCAACATCTCAGCTGGCCTGCACGCTCAACATCTCAGCTTGCCTGCATGCTCAACATCTCAGCTGGCCTGCATGCTCAACATCTCAGCTCGCCTGCATGCTCAACATCTCAGCTCGCCTGCATGCTCAACATCTCAGCTCGCCTGCATGCTCAACATTTCAGCTGGTCTGCATGCTCAACATCTCAGCTGGCCTGCACGCTCAACATCTCAGCTTGCCTGCATGCTCAACATCTCAGCTTGCCTGCATGCTCAACATCTCAGCTGGCCTGCACGCTCAACATCTCAGCTGGCCTGCACGCTCAACATCTCAGCTCGCCTGCACGCTCAACATGTCAGCTCGCCTGCACACTCAACATCTCAGCTCGCCTGCACGCTCAACATCTCATGTGGTATTAGGACACACGAGACCCAAATTCACCTCACAATCATTGCTAAAGCAGCAGCCATTTTGCCTTCACCAGTTATGGGTCTTATAAGAAAAAGTTATCATTCCTAGGTGGCTCATGCGTGTTAAACCTGAAAAGACTAGCCTAATGGCCACCTTGTTTGGAAATGGGTTGCCGTGTCGTAAATATGGGGTTGATATGCCATTACCAAATGGAATATACCTGGGATATTGCGTGTGCGGGCGACCTGAGAAGTAAAAACCAAAGATGACACCAGTTTCGGACCGTAGCCACTGGTTTAGAGAGGAATTATCGGACATGGCATGAATCAGTGTATGGTTGGTTTACCATCGGTTGCCCCTCTGGCTTCGATACCCTGCTAGCCCAGTATAAAGAGAGAAGTTGAAGTAAGCACCTGGGGCTCATAGGACCTATGTGTTCAGTGGGTTTATCTCATTTTTGTCACACATATACTGGAAATCCAACATCACGCCCCAATGACTTTATGAAAAATTATTATTTTTTCCCTGTCTGTCCCACACCTACACAGTACACTACCTTTGGTCTTAGGCTTTATCTTTTTCATATTAGTTACAATTTCATTACACTGTCATAGAGCATACCATAATGACCCGAAATATTCCACGGAAATGTCAGCAATGGTGGCTCACAAGAACTTGTTAGTCGTGCGACAAAACCTGCAATATGACTGGTTTAAAGGAGCTTCACAGCTGACAGTGAAAACAAGTCCAGCTGAGCTGTGACAAAGGCGGGGTATTAATTTGTGCAACCATCGACGGAAAGATGAATGTGGTTACTAAGAAATCTTTCTTCAAAATTAATAGATAGGTAAGGTCATCATTAAGGAGACATATGGCACGCATGCGCAGCCAGGCAGCTGGATCTCAGCACTTTATCAGTCCGGTGCCCTAGTACCCTAAGCACTGTAAAGGAGTGACTGGGCGGAGACTGTGGTAATTCTTCCCACCAGGGTGAAGGGGACCCAGCTATGACTACACGAGGAAGCATGGCATAGTCATCCAGGGCTATACAAGGAAAAGACTTTATAGTATTGGACAAGGTGGACGGGAAGTATACCTTTTGTGGAAAAAAAGTTTGTATTCTCATGCACTAATATAGGACTGATCAACTGAGCCAATCTGTAAAACGGGTTGGAAGTTAGGGGTAAGATGACCACCCTTTCGTGTCAAAAACAAAATGGCTACACAGTGTTAAAGCATTAGAGGAAAAGGTCACTTTTTGCTACTTTGCTACCAGTAAGGCCGAGTTGTATAAAATACACCACGAAAGCTCTGCAGAAATACTCAGACTATCTGGAAAGTTGAAAATTATACAAATCCAACGGATACAAGATTGCTGACAGTGATTCAAAAACAGGCATTTTCCTATGCTACGATGTTCCGAGGACCATTTTCTTCACCTACGCCATCTGTTATTACAGAGATCACATGGTCTCTAGCTTCCGATCCATCTTTCAAAATAAGAGAACAGGCTGTGATGGACAGACAGACAGACTGACATCTAAATGGACTCAGTGTCCAAAATTAAAATTCTGACATTCATCGAGTCCATCACTGACTCTCAAAAAACATGGTGCGGAGTTTGAACTTCCATCTCCTTCCCACTTATGGCAATCTTACTCACCCTCTCTGCTTGTTTATAGGTAAGTTTATGGTAGACTCTATAAAACTATCCTCTTAACTTAATACCCTCTCCTGTAAAACTAATTAACTCACTGCGAGGTGGTCACAATGACTGCTAGAACTTTGGCAGTACCAAGAACCTTACCGTCGACAGCCACTTTCAAGTGTCACATGACTTACCTCTAGGTTTGAAATGCAACTGAGTTTTGGTATTGAAATCCTCAAGAAAACTTATATATTTTGATTGCCATCTGCAAGAACAACATCAACCTTCTTAATTCAATCCTAAAGGCAAAAAAAAGAACTTGTATTTTTAGTGTAAGTAAGTTTGGGTGCCGTGAGTGAGGATCTCATTGAGATCGGCTCCATTAAGTTGGAGCGCGCAGATGTGCGCTGATTTTTTTGAGAGGTGACGATGGACTCAAGTGTTACGATGAAAGTCAGAAATGTAAAATAACACACTGAGTCCATCTAGATGGACTACCACATTACCAGTCCCAGCAACCCTACAGCTGTTTTAAGCGCCAACAAATCAGTCAAATGGAATTTTGTGTTCAAACAAATGGCACATTTTGCAAGTCTTCAGGCATGCATTTCCATGGGTATAGAACCTATCGTAAATAACGGGGATGTTAGAATGGCAAGACTTCAACAACAACGTCACCAACAGCCACAGAAAATTGTTTAACTCAGCAAGTTTTCCTGACATAATTTTCCAGTTAAGCAAACATTATGCAAGATATCTGGGTTCACCATGCAGGTCAGTCCATGTCCTGCTGGGCAGCAACCAGCAGTATTCTCATACAGTGGCAGCACAGATTAAATTTACCCCAGGATGGAATAGTGCATGTCCATTGATGATTGCCGGTGGTCCATTATTCGGGTGGTCGATGTTTTGCTGTCATTGCGGTGGCTAGAAAATATTGGGTTATACGTTTCAGCAATTACGCATACTGGTAAGCAAACTTTAAATCAAGGCGAAGTTGAAGAGCCTACCAATGGTTGCATGACTGAGACTGACGGCTTCCTTTCCTCTGTCGGTATCAAATCCACCTTGTGTGACTTCTTGTGGGCCATTTGCCAGCTTATCAGACTCACTCAGAATACCTCGTTTGCTCTTTTTACGTTTCTTATTTGATTTTTTACTGCGTTTTTCTCTTTCAGATATACTTGATCGTCTCGTTAATGACTTGAACATCGACTTCGTTTCCATTGTCATGAGAGAAAAACTGCATTGTTTGCTTAGGTAATGATATCAGGACGTTGCCTCTCAGCTGTCATCTTCAGTCTGGCCTTATCACGTCTGTTGTAAACTCTGGTCATTTCCACTGAGAAATTTAGTTCAACATGTTAACGAGTAAATTCTTGATATATACGTCTAAGAACAACACGAAGTATCATTTGTTTCCATCTTGAAAAAGTTTTCAAGAAAATATGTGCGTTGTTAGACATTAAAGAAGCCGTAAATACTCCGAGTTGGTGGGCGCACGAATTTTTTGTTACCAAGAAAAGACAATGTCCGGTGCAACCGAACTTTTTGAAATGGAGCGCGGGTTATGGAGGGCCAGGAAGCAGCCTCAACCTCCAATCATTTTCTAATACCCGAAGAGAAGGGTCAGGTGTGTTGCGATGAATGGGGTGATTCTCAAGATGATTTTCTTGTAAAGGTCCTAGAAGACTCAGAGTCAGGTAGGCAGACAGAATTTGAAATCAAACCAAATGTTGATAACTGTGATAACGAAATGTGGACCCTTGTCAATATAATTGTAAGCGCGGTTCACTTTCAGTTTCAAATATTTTAATGATATCATTATATCAAGGAGTGAAGCTGGCAGTTGATTAAGGAATATATTAGCAATATACTAACGTACCAACAGGTCAGCTTCAACTAGTCCAAGATTGCTTTGACGTTAAGGTTGGCAAAATTTTGTTTGGTCATGAATGTCATACCAACGTCCGACATGTCCGAACAATTGGGACCAAAATTATCTATCAAGTACATCTCCATGGCCCTAAGTTTGCAGACACTTGCGTTCCTTATGTTTTTGGCTGTAGATTTATTGTAAGCAGAATATTGATCTGTTATTTCCTAGACTGCATAGGTCTGATGATCAAAGCGAACAGCTGTACTGACAGTCTCGACATGTTTGACAAGTGCAAGTAACTTTTAAATGGAGGGGAGCTACATGGCTCAGTTGGTTAGCATGCTAGTGCAGCATAATAACCCAGGAGCCTCTCACCAATGCGGTCGCTGTGAGTTCAAGTCCAGGTCGTGCTGGCTTCCTCTCCAGCCGTACATGGGAAGCAGCTTGCGAATGGCCGTGGGTTTCCTCCGGGCTCTGCTGGGTTTTCTCCCATCATAATGCTGACCGCCGTCGTATGAGTGGAATATTGTTGAGTATGGCGTAAAACACCAGTCAAATAAATAAATAAATTTTAAATCCGACGTTACATTTTGATCATCCTTGGCTGAACAGAATTTTGCCAAGTCTAACATCAGAGCAAATAATGCAGTTTTTCTCTGACAGCTTCACCCGATTTGCAGATAAAATCGACGTTGTTGGAAACGGAGAAACTTTGCATCCAGCCAGAAAGCTTTGGAAATGGATTATACAATTAAATTAAGAGTTGAGATCTATTTTCAACAATTTCTTATATTTACCTACCTCAACGTTTAATCATGGAATTGAAAATCGACGCGGTCTATTCCACAAAGCACTTTGCAGAATGAAGTGAGCCTTCAGATTCATTAGAAAACAGCAGAACATGCCAATTTCTATGGAGGATAAAAGAGCAAAGGATGCTTTCAATCACTCAAACAGGTTTAAATCCTTTTCAGACTAGTTATGTGCAGAAAATGTGGTAAATTGTAGACTTTTCTCTCTTCTGAATTGGGGTGCATCTATAATCCGGATTGTGTTTGAGGCAGTGAGCAGAAAACATGGATAACAAACCAGATGAACACACGATAGCTGCAAGCCTTGACTGAAACCTTTAGAATTAAATTTCTTGCCCAACTGACCAGGCAAAATGTTCTTTCTATTCTGCATCATGATGAGGATAAAATCATTGCTAAACTTGTCATTTAAAACTGGTTTCATTGTCTTGTATTGTTAGGTTGATTTCCATATCTTTTGCTGTGTGGTTCTGAGATTTTAGTACACCTGACTCTCCATTTTCGCGCAGATTTTTTTTTTGATGAGCGAGGAGGAAAAATTTCTGTGGATTTCAACAACATTTTTACTCCGGAATGGATTTACACTTGCACTGCTTACAGGGTCCTATCCTCTTTAATGTACACCAGAATTTGGCATGTACAGTCATTTTGAAGTAGACTAATGGCCCATTTTGGCACAGAGCCTTGTGGAATTGACCAGCTGGATTTTTCAGTTCAGTGATAAAAGGCAGGTAAATATCAGAAATTGTTGAAAAAATCAGAAATTTAATTGAACTGTTACCTGGTAAATTTCATTTAAATATATTTTCATTTTGTGATTGAGGTATGTATAGAAGGGGAATGACTCGCCCAGTCAGGCCACTATTATAAAATTGTTTGTTTGTGGGTAAAAAGCCTTTGTATTGGAAGTTGGGTTGGCAGATTTTTTTTTTTTTTTGGTCAAACGTCCTATAATACAGCAAATGTCCCAAAGTTTCCTCCATGCATTAACTTTCACACAATCCTGAGTTGGCGGTGAGATGACAGAATAGGGTGATAAGCTGTATTATATGGACACTATGTAGATATCATGGTTTAGGATACGTGGAAAGGATCACTAAAACAAAGATTATGTTTGTAAATCAAATGAAACAAATTATGCCCCCAAATTTTTTCTTTAAATTTTCACTTTTGGGGTACTTTTTATAAATGTTAAGTACTCGTCTGTTTATAGGCATATTTTTTGTCAATGGTCCATTTTTTTTTGGAAAGTACAGCATCAATGTGTCCCGAGTTCAGTGAACTGTGGTCACTGTAGTGATAAAGATGAACATATTTAATTGATCATTCAGCGCCATTTTGATTTTTTTAGTTCAGGCAAAAAACACATTCATTCATACATGTTTTCCTACATTCAGAGATGGTTTGTTTTGCCAGTTTTAGTTTTTCTGAAAAGAGTAGGGTGGTTTCAGGTGTCAACTTCTTCAAATTTCCACGTGATGTGATATGTGAACAAGAATGGACAAGGACAACGAAGCGATCCAGCTTTTCCCAAAATGACTGGATGCTCTGGCATGCCCTGAGCTGTCACTATTGAGTGTCAAACTTCTCCATTAAACAGTCATAGTCTCCTGGCTCAAACTGATACAACTGTATACTGAATTACATGTCTTCCATGGCGTGTAAATTTACATATAGAGTTCTCTGTTCACTAATACTGCTGCACATGATTTGATGAAGGCACTGCATGGCTTTGCCTGGCGGGCTTAGCACCCCCAGTACCCCACACCCCACCCTATTCGATCTGTCTTGATAGCAGTCATCTTATGTGACCTATTTTTGCGTTATTGAAGCAGGTACCCAGAGAAAGGATGAATGTGGTGAAGGCATTAGCAACACTTCCTTTGAAAAGTCTACATTTGGAAATGAGATCAAACATAAATGTGCGTTATCTGGGCACCAGGATTCTGCCACGAGTGACTCTCAACTAGAACCATTACAAGCATTCAGACATGGCTACCTGTGGGTGTCTGACTTCTCATCACAGGCCTGGTGTGAACAGAAGTTGCATTACTCATATACAGCCCCAGCCCTGGTGCAGGAGACACCTGCCATGACCCAGGGATCCACCCTCCATCTGGCCAGAGGTCAGTCACTTTCAAGCAAATTACAATCAAATTATTACATATATCACTTTGAAACCCATACCAGAGCGTAAATCCATTGTGTTACAATGTCTGAAAGGAAAGTAGAGTTTATGAATGATACAGTGCTGAATTTATTTTGAATATATTACATGTGAACCAGAAATCAAAAGGGGCAGGGGGCAAAGGTACACTGACCCCTAAAAAGAGGGTGGCCAACAGCAGCTCTACTGCCAGTGAGGTGGACTATGTTATTATTTTAGGTGGAATTGATATTCAGGTTGTAAACATGAGTTTAAAACTGAATTTTGGGGTTGGAAACTGAGAAATCACTGTACTCAGATTGGGTGCTGAAAATTGAATCTTCAAAGTCATTTTCTCTTTATATAAAAAAGGGTCAAAAACTGATTATTTACATGCAATTTAATTACACAGCCAGCGAATAAACCACATTTGCATTTCAGATGGCCTCTCCTGACTTAGGGTATTTTGTATAAGAATCAATATTAAACAAAGTGCTTATTGATTTCTCTAAAATTACTGAATGTGTTAAACTCAGGATTTGCACACCTAGATCTGAATAGCACAAGGGGGATATTCCGTTGTTGATTGACTATGTTCATTTCAAGTACCGTAAATTTCTGAATTCCTGACTTAGTGTATTGTGTATTAAAATCACTGTTAAACAAAATGTTATGGTTGGTATCTGAAAAAGTGTGGTATGTTTTGACCTGAAGTTTTACATGTATATAAAGCACAATGATGCGAGGGGGATGTTCCATGGCTGCTACATGTAACTAGGTTATCTCCCTTGGTTCAGTTATGAAAACATCATTCACATTGCTGAAGAGATTCGTCTTATACCATTTTTTTTCTTGTGCTTAAGGGGTTTTGCAGGATAAATTGGTGTCATGGTTACTGGGTTATAGGATAACTTAAGGAAAAATATGGAGCTTCTTTTAGCTAGAACTGTGAGAAGGGTGACTATTGCCTTTTTTCCAAAGCCAAACCCAAGTTCGCTCAAGAAGTCTGGCGACTAGGACAGATCATGTTACAATTAAATCTGTTGTTTCACAGCCTTTAACAACAGTGACTCAGCAATACTCATTTTAATGGTCCTTGATACCCCTTGTGTGATATGGAATATGTTTCTATGATAGTCCAAGATAACAGAATGTGCCTCCGCCCCACCCAAATCGCGTAAAAGAAAAAAATGATGACTTTAACCTCTTTACAAAAATAGTTTCAACACAAATATTCGTAGGCATTTGTGAACTACATGTTTAATTCCTAAATTATATGGCTGTATAAATTTAGCTGTCAGAAATAAATTAAAAAAAAAAAAAATGACAGATACAAATGATGCACACATACATATAGAAAGTGGTATGGACTGTAAGTGTGGCTACAGGGATATAGTTGTGCATAAATGTAGTACTTTATATTCTTTTTTCTTTATCGCAGAGTTAGCTGCCCATGATAAAGTGGATGTCAATGTTACTTCAAATGAGGATATTTGGGCAATCAAGGTGATAAACTTACTGATGTCTGCACAAGGGTTTTTGAATGGCCAGGCCTTAGCACGTGAAGTCCCGGTTTTTGGGGCTCCATTTGGACTAGATATTTTCATCGTTGGCCTCATTGATGAGCTGAGATTTGACCTGGATCAATACACTGTGGATCTGTCAGACTTGAAGACACGGACGTCCTCTCACATGCCTTCAAGGTCACAGGAAGCGCAGCATCGCCTACAAGTGATGCTCTACAAGAAGCTGTTCGATGATTTGGTACAGGGGAAGGTGGCCAAAGATCTCATCGCTAAACACCTGAGGTTAAGACTGGATTCTCAGTTCGGGGAGGGGATAATGACACATCTGAAGAGTGCAGGTATTGAGTGTAATACTCTTAGTGAATTACTGGATTTCACATATCGAAGACTGCAGTCCTGTACATGTGTGAACAAACTGTCTATTGAGTATGTTTTCCAAGACACTGGTGAAACTCTGGGCAGAAAAGAAATACTCTATGATGAAGATGATCTGAGACAGAAGTTTGTTGAAAGCATAGACTACTGGATGGGGCGACGTCCCCCAAAAGGTGTGGAGATTGAGGAAGCATGGAAGTGCCATAGATGTGAATTTGTTGATATTTGTGAATGGCATCAGAGAAAAACTGAAGAATGTGTGGAAAGAAATCGTAAAAATGCATGTGTGTGATTATGCTGGCTCTGCTTTAGAACAGTATCACACATTCAAAAAATAGTCTTTTAACAGTTCAAAAGCCAATTTATAGCATGACATCAACTTGTACAATTCTAGCAATTTTTACAAGTATACATGTATGGAAAAATACATGAGTGGTGCACTTTTGGTGATACATATCTATGTATTTTTATGAAAAGAAGTATATTTTAATAGATGTTTTCCTAATTCTTCGTAGAACATTCTTATGATTTATATGATTCAATGATTTCCAGCAGTAAAGGCTTGTATAGTATCCCTAGCTAGCGTCTACTGCCTCATTCACTGTATGCAGGGTTGGGCCATAAATACCCTCTATAAGCTACATATATAAGTACAGCCAATTTGACAGCACCCGGTGGAATGCAGAAAACGGGCATTTAGGACTTATTTATTTTATTTGCTGTAAATGTTCCCTTATAGATCTTTTGGTAATTAGGTTATTACCCTCTGTGAGTGCTCAAAGAATAGCTGTATCTTCTGCAGGCTAAAGCCATGCCAGTCTCTTAGTACCCACCCTTGTCAAAGGCATGGAGGAGGGATTTGGGTAAGCTAGGTGAATTAGCATGAGTATTAAAGCGACACGGGTCACCCAGAGATTAGGTATTTTTGAGTTATTACGGAATGACATGAGTGTCGAGTAATTTTCTCAAGAAGTTACAAGCTTTGTGTTAATACCATTGCCAGCATTGTACATTACGTGAATGTTTGAAAATAACAAAAAAACTGAAAACGGCCAGAATATTTAAATGAGGCATTGTCAATTCAGCGGAAATGGAGAATGTGCATCACGCGCGGTAAACTTCATATGTAAACAAACATGGCCGATTACACGCGTAAAAAAAAAGGACTTACAGCTCGTTCATGACAGGGTCTGCCCAAAAACAGGTGTAAACAAAAAGCTTGACAGGTTGACAAGCAAGTCTAGCGTAGTAATTGGTGGTCACTTTCAACAATGGAGCACACTGAAGAAAGAAAAGGCTCTCGCGAAACACGAATATGTCACTCACATAGTGCTTATTGAACTTGCCACTTACCTGCAGTTTACTTCGTGGACAACCGCATTCTGCCTTAAAACTCTGCTATAAGTAGCATTATTTATTTATTTATTTATTTATATGATTGGTGTTTTTACGCCGTACTCAAGAATATTTCACTTACACAACGGCGGCCAGCATTATGGTGGGAGCAAACAAGTAGCATTATTAGCCAAGCTTCCGCTTTTTATTGCATGCCAGTTATGGTACAATATGTATATCTTCGGTATAATACGTAGATGGAGCAATATTGATTGAGTTGGAAAAATAACTGTCACTGTTTCTGTCATCCACATGTACCTTGCTTGACACTCTTTGTTTTGCCCGGAACTTTCTGAAGTTTAAAACTTCGTTAATACGTCGCAATTAGAATTTGTTTAAAAATCCAAATTTTGGGTGACCATGTTACTTTAATGGGATAATATCAGTACTTCTGAATTGTTGGCATGTTGCCTAAATGTCTATGTTCCTATGTTTGGCATGGATAGGTTCAATCTACTGTTAAAAGGCTTGCCAGAACGTTAAAGGTACATGTATCTCTGAACTTTTCCCACTCTGACTCATGTTTATTACCCTTCTGTGCAATGTAGTGAATTTAATGGAATCCTCTGATCTGGCTTATGTACAGCAATGGGTTGAATGTAATCTATGATGCCAGTAACATGCATATACATGTAGAAACAGAGGGTTACGTCGTTGATGCATTGTAGTATTCAGACTTCTTTTTTAATGTTTCTCTACAGACATGAGATTATGAGAGCCAATGTAAGGTATTGTGACACATTGTGAAATTCACTGTCCAGATAAATGTTGTTTCGGAATCACAAAGCTCTTAATGTCGAATGTATATTTGTTTTATTGTAAAAGAAGTGAGAAATCGTATTATGGGTTGATTTGATCAGATTAGAACCCATAACTTTTGACAATAAAGAGTGAAGGAATCAAAGCAATTCAGTACAATGAAAATCAACTGAATTGTATCGGTGCAATTAGTTGCTCCTAAAAATAAAAATACTTTGTCAAAAAAAAAAAAAACCCAAAAGTTCACAATACTTGAGACATCCCCAAACTAGTCCACCTATAAGTTATGAGCCGAGTAAGGTATTACTGTATGAATTGTAGTATCCAAACCAGTAAATGCACAACCTCTTCCCACCCACCACTGCTCTGTGTGATGGTGTCACACATGAGAAGTTATTAATTGAAATCCTGTCTGAGTATCTGTCTGTTCATTACCTCTTGTCATCTTGCACCCAGGACACAGGTAACCAGTAAAATTTAAATACAGGTCACCAGTAAAATTTAGATAAGGGTCACCAATGAAATTTAGATAAGGGTCACCAGTAAAATTTAGATACATGTATCAAAATGTTGACCGACACACAGATTGATCAACCCACTCGTACAGCTGCTTTAGTTTCCGCTAAAAAGCATACATCTCACACTAAGACTTTGAGCCCTTGTATCTTGGCAACAGATGAATCATAAAACAGCTTTCTCTTTGATTATTTCCAGGTGTCAGTAGGTGTAATATGCAGAATTATATCAGGGGTTTGTGAAGCACTTTAGCCAGCATGGCCAGGACACTGTAAAAGAGTGGACGAAACCAACAGCTGATTTTGGGCTTAAAGGGTACATGAAATGCTTCACGTTTATTTCTTGATATGCAGCACAGGAATTTTTATACAAAAAACCTGTTTTTCTAGGGTTCCAGCCCGGAATTGGGCATGGAGCTTGTCCTGCATTCCAAGTTCACTGATGATGAATGGTTTCCAAACATTGTAGAGACACAAAATATGCCATAAAATCAATTTTTCTTTTCTTTTTGCCATATCATTTTGCCCTTGAATAGTATGCTTTTGTTATAGAGCTCATTTTTGTGTATCATTTAAATGGAATTTCCTTCAGTGCCAAGGAGAAGTTGATTGCAAGCACATATACATGAAATTAATGATTTCCCCACCTGAAAGTGTTTCGTTGTATCATTGCACATGCTGTGGTTGATGCATCAAGCAAATTTGACATGATTGATGTGTGGACCTATGGCATGAATAATAATGCATGTGTTTTCAGACCATTTCATTGGCCTAAAGTTTAGAGTGTTCGCCTCGAAGTCAGGAGATCTGGGATCAAAGGAGAGGAAGCGTCATACCACAGACTTGAAAACAGTGATTGTTGTTGTCTTGCTTGGCGCTCAGCATGGAGGTTTTAGAGCAAGGAAACAAGACTGACTGGCCAGGTGTCAGTATAATGTGACTGGGTGAAGTGTCGTGTGTGGCGTCTTTGACGTGATACTTCAGTGACGTCTGTACTTTGGCATTGGACTCATCCAGCCACAAGAAAACACAGTATCCACATACCTAAAGAATCCTAATCGCCACATGGCTGAAAAATTGTTATTAAAAGTATGACATACAAAACAAGTATACATACATACATACATATTGTGTTTTCAGGGCAGTGGCCAAACGATTGTTGGAGCCTGTTTTGTTTCAAAGACATGGGCTAGGATGCAGGCAACAATCTGCTTGGTAAGAAATCTGAAACAATGGCGGAATATTTCTTGAATGAGGGACGGATATCATGGCAAGTTTGAAGTGGACTGTTTACATCATAATTCATCCTCTCATCAATGTGTGGAAGGCCATGAGATCATGGGAGTGAGGATTTAACACAGAATCAATTATTGCTATTGAATGCAGAGTCAGATGTACCCTGAAAGATGAAGCTGTGTTGGAATTAGCCATAAATGGGAAAATGCTCTTTGAATGTTTATGTCAGTCAAAGGAATTTTCCTTGGCCCCTGATTTTCCCACAAACCCACTACTGCTGAAACACCTATTCTTCTACCTTAAAGAAAAGACATCAAACATGACAAAATTTTACCTTAAGCATTGTTCTCACTGAAGAGGGGTGGAAATAGAGCTCTGATGTACCTGGGAACTCTGCAAATCAACATTTTATCTTATGAGGCCATGGAATGCGCCATGTTTTTTGGCCCTTTATGTTATAATTTACACCCTATTGGACGTGTAACCTTACACCTTACTCCTGTGTTAGTGTTTCATATGGTAGCCACACTAACCATGCTGAGGCACACAACATGACGTCACACATATCCCCCTCACTTGTGCTTGTAGGCCCCTATAGTGTGAATGTATACGAGATGACCGCAAAGATCCATTCTGCCTATGTCTAATGAGCGGTTATAGTTTTTATATCACTTCACTCACCTGCGGTAGAGGCAAGCCGGCGACAAGACGAAAGTTTGGAAGACAGCAAATTTGACACTTGCAACAACAACATTTGACGGTATTCTGAGAACTACACAGATAACAGTAACAGCTAATGATAAAACACAGTTACAGTATGTTAGGCCATAGAAAATTGTCAACGAAGCGTAGCATTCGCTGTGAAGTGGAGTTTTGTATTCAGTGTCTTTACTGTTTACCAGCTCAGACATTTCATCATCGTGTTTGCGCGAGTAAAGCGTGTAGACGCGAGTAAAACTGCAAATGTCAGTGGTTTAGTGATTTCTCGGATAGTACAATCTTGACAAATACAAGCAATCTACTTATGATCAAAGCTCTTTCATATCGGTATGTATAGCCCTTACAGCCAAACTTCACAGAACGTATGGTAGGCCAGCCCGGATGTACGGACTGAACGTATTTTAGGCCGTCCCCAGTCTCAGCGTGGGTTCGCCGACCTTTGAAGCCGGCCCCACTCAACCGAAGAGGTTCACTGATGGTCGGATTCTGGGGCAGACTGAGGCAGATGTGAAGTAAGGTGACCGGAGAACGAATTAATCACTTCTTCGTCAAATTTTTGCATCGGACGAAAAATGGAAGGTTCTGTTTTGAAAACATGCAGGGAAGAATGGGACGAATTAGACAAGGAATTTGTGCAGCTGGAGGTAAGATGCCAGTAGTGTTTTATTCGAGTCATTAAAGTGTCAGTGAGGTAACGAAAATTGGCCCGTTGTAATTTGTAAGGATCAGCCGATTGTGTTCAGCAAAAAAAAAAAGAAAGAAAAGAAAAAAATTCCAATACATATGGGTCACATAAAAATGTTTTTTTTTGTCCAAAATATGATGGAAATGAAAATCTCGAGAGATAGAAGACGTGGTGTCTTTTTAGTTGCATGACAAAAGGCAATCAACCAATCAAATTTTTACCTGTGACCGTTTGAAATGACGAGCGTGATAAGCTGGGATGAGACCACCACAAAGAAGACATCAGTATTTGCATATACGCCTCTACCCCACCCATTCTAGAAATCTTGCATGTGTGCTGGAGCTTGTCTTCTTACTCTGTTCAAATCTTTCACACCGTAATTCTAGATAAAAAATTATGTTGAAGCAACTACATGTATGTATGCTATGTATCGCATATCGAAATAAATTATTGCATGCTGCAATTAAGAGCGTTTTCATTTAGATCAATATAAATATTTTATGTAGTCTGAAACTCTGGTAGGTAACCAAGGTAGCCAAGGATCTCAACTGTGATCTTTTAATATTTGGTTAGGCGTAGATCACAGCCGATGTCATCCAGGTTAAAATAATCGTATTTAAATACAGATTAGTGTGTAGAAACTCTGCACCACAAAAATTCGTGCAAAAAAGAACCAATATGTACATTAACCGAGCAAAACTCCAGTAAATTATGTTTACCAAGACATTCTCTGTCAATTTTTGCCACATTCTGTAGCCTCGAAGGCCAGTAAATCCCAGATAATTGACAGTTGTGATTTACTTTCACATGCCACGTCGACATCGTGACCTAATAAGTCAGGTTGTTGCTCGACCCGCATGCGTGGTTGACCTTTCACCTCATGTCTGTGTTTTGATCGGCTGGTTGTAAGTTCTGACAGACAGAAAGTCACGTTACTGTGAAGGCACAAATTTGCAATTGTCTGAAGGGTATGGAGCAGAATGCTGGATCACACAATTCATGCGAAATGTCAAATTAAGTTTGCTGTGAAGAAAGGGGGGTTATCTTTGGCACCTGCTCCATTTTAGAAAGTCAATCGCTGCTGCATATGTGCGCTTAGCCAACCCAGACTTCAAAAGCCTGTCAGCACGCAGCGACCTGCTAACTACGAGCCTATTTTCGACTTCGGTTAAGATTTACAGCAGAATGGTGATGTAATGGCAAGTAGCGATTGTGTCAAAATGTGCGTAAATATCTTAGCTTTTAGAATTGCTGTGCTGTATGTGTATTGAGGATGAATCTAATGCGCATGCATGAGAATTGAACGTGAGGGTTATTCTTTATAAGCATTATACCAGAATCAGGTCCACATAAGTCTCAGGCTAAGGGTGGCCAGCGGTCCCTGCGTTTCAGTGTATACAAGCCACCCTTAGACTGAGGTCTCAGGCTATGGTCTAAGGACGCTATCCTTAACTATATAGACCTTTCCCAAAATTAAAAGTTCACAGCTAATTTCTTAGCTAACATTTTATGATACTTTATAGGAGTATGCATATGTGACACATGTGTCAGAAAGCAATGAAAATTTATCTTTTTTTCAGACACAGCAACTAGATGCAGTGTAATCTGAATACATTGACTTGGTTGAGCAGGCATGAATATGGCGTGTCCAAATATTCCTACTTTACATATGGTAGTGTGGGCTAGGCGTCCTACTAATAAACTAATGGACGGAAAGTACAGAGTAAGAGCCTGCAAAATTGTGTGAATGCCTTGGCCAGTTGGCAGTCAAAATCTAAAAATGAGACAGTATGACAGATTTCTGTTGATTTAAAGTGAGATTGATCTGGCGTTAGGTTTGGCAAAGCCTTGTTTGACCAAGGATGGTCCCAAACCAAAGTGATAGGTCATTCTATTAAAAAACCTACCTACCTGGAGTTACCTACCCTTGTCAAATATGTTGAGGCTGTCCTTCACTTTGAGCTGTTTGATTTGAGCATCACCAAGGAATCTGGAACTCCTGCAGCCTAGGAAATACAGATCAACATTGGGTGATAAATAAACAGACGAAAAAATAAGTGTCTGGCAGTGGGAACGTATTTGATAGATAATTTTTGTCTCAAATACCGTGGCAGTGCAACTACATCTGGTTTCTGAACATGAAGCAATCTCGGACCATGTTGGATTGGGAAATAAAATGTATCTCATACAGAACTTAAGTGTTGGAGGATAACTTAACCTTAGCTACAGTACTGCTTCCAAATAAAAACCAGTTAACTCAACGAAAACACCCTAAGAACACTTGGAGCATACCAGACATTCCAAGATTGTACACTGATCAAATGCTGTGTAATTGTGTTTCATTAAAGGGACGTTTTAGTCTAGCCAAATTTAAGCATGATGTTTTTGTTCGCACTGCAGTGTCATTGTCAGGTACCAGTGACTCCCCAATGACATTTCAAAAACTTACCATTGGACTGCAATGGCTCGCGGACAGCCTTACACCAGTCAAAAAAGTCTGCCATGTCGTCCTTGCAGCCTGACTAATTTTGGCAATCTACAGCTTACAATATAGCGGTCAGTTTTGCCAACATTCCACAGCAGTGAACCAGATTGAATACAAGATTTGGTTGTCTCACTTGGTCTCATCTTCTGAAGCTGAGTTTAGTGCGTTTGATGTAAGTACGAGAACATGGAGGATACTGTGACCACACTTTCTTCATTAAATTTTTGACAATGTTGTAAAAAAACAAGTTAGCTGAATGGGATGCTTAATATATTGTGGATTTCACATATTTTTTTTGTCCGTAGGAAGACCATCGCTTATATCAGAAAAAATTGGAGCAGATGATTACAGCCCAGAAGAAATGCATGGAAAGCATTGCCCATCATCGCTACAGGATCAAGAAAATCAACGAGTCTCTAAAAAAGTGCGTTGTTACAGCGTATCTTAATGGAACTAGCTGTGTGTCGTATGTTTCTTGTTTGGTTTATTCCTTTGCAAATGATACTGCTGTGAGTATGGGAAGTTATTTATTATCTCTGGCGTGCTAGTGCAGCGTAATGACCCAGGAGCCTCTCATCAATGCGGTCGCTGTAAGTTCAAGTCCAGCTTATGCTGGCTTCCTCTCTGGCCATGCATAGGAAGGTCAGCAACCTGCGGATGGTCATGATTTTCCCACCATAATGCTGGCTGCCATCATACAGGTGAAATTCTTGAGTACAGCATAAAACACAAGTTAAAATAAATCAAGATACGTGAAACGCTTAGTTTCTTTACATGGAGTATAGGATGTAGCCTAACTTCTGAGGGTGTTAAAATGGCTTTAAGGGGGCCTCTGTGGCTCAGTTGGTTAGCGCACTAACGCAGCATAATAACCCAGGAGCTTCTCACCAATGTGGTTGCTGTGAGTTCAGCTCATGCTGGCTTCCTCTCAGGCCATACGTGGGAAGGTCTTTCAGCAACCTGCGGATGGCTGTGGGTTTCCCCCGGGTTCTACCCGGTTTCCTCCCACCATAATGCTTGCCGCCGCCTTATAAGTGAAATATTCTTGAGTACGGCATAAAACACCAATCAAATAAATAAATAAATAAAATGGCTTTAAAGTACATTTTGTCTAAGGCCTCAGGTGTTAGTATGGAAATTAAGTAGCCTGTTGATATGACGTCATTGGTCAGCATTATCAGTGATTGTTGGGGGTTGAGCTGGATCGGGGTGCCCAGTATGTTCATCAGTGACGTTATTTCCCAGTATTCCCCATCACTGATGGAAGATATGCACAAGAGGGGTTATTAAGAAATATGAAATATGCCTCAGATATGTATTTTTCTTTTCATTTTCCTGAAGCCATACTCTTCATTTTATACTACTTTTTCATGTTTTCTCTAAAGTACTACTCCAAAGAATTTCTTTGTCATCAAAAAATGAAAGTGAGGTGCATGTAAATGTTTTTCAACATGAACTGGTTAAAAAGTTTTTAAGCTTTTGTTTTTCTAGCGTTTGTTTTCATGTTGATGTTTTTTTTTTTTTGTTTTTTTTTTTTTTTTGACTGTTTTCGGTCATTGTGGCATTCTGCAAAGTTGTTTGCCCTCCATAATTTCTGTTCACACTTATGAATGATGTAACATCACTATTTTGATTAACTTATTTCTCACTAGGTCATTTCAACCCATGTGAAAAAGAAATGTACTCCAGGATAATTAATCTAAGTATGAAGCTGTAGTTTTCATTCTCCATTGACAGTCGTAGACTTGATAGAAAGCACCATAAAGCTCCGTCTCGTATTTACAGTGGACTGGTATAATTTTACTGCACATTTTATTAAAATAAAGTATATATAAAATTCAGTGTACAGAAAAGAGCTCTGAGCTGAATTAAATTCCCCATATCAAATAAATTGAGAGAAAAATGTGTTACTATCCCAAAAAAAATTTCAGCAGGATCATTTTCTATTGCCTACAGCGTCTTTCTTTGATGAGTGTCAGTTAGATCTAGAATTTTTAATGGCCTCTTTTTTGAAATATTGAACACTGAGACAAAGTGTATGTTACAATAAGGTTTTCTGGATGTGGAGGTTATTTTGTAGACCATTGAAAGGCTTTATTTGAGCTCTGATGTATGTTGTATAGTAGGCCACACTTCACCTCCAAACAGTTTGAACTACATGTAGCTCTTGGGTCAGAATTGGGTTTCTAAAAATATATATTCACCTGAAACACAGTCTTTCAAGGTAAGGGAATACATTATGTGGTATTTTATATCCTGGACATGCAGTTAGAGGGGCTATGCTGTGGCGGTAGCCATAGAGGTCACAAGTACTACATTTATTCCAAGCATCCTGAAAAATGTGAATCTCTGAAAAAGCCTGGAAAATTAGATGTAGATGTAGTTATTTGAGTGCGGTTTGCTTTTCATGCTGACATAGAATCATGAGTGTGGTTTGCTTTTCATGCTGACAGAGAACCATGAGTGTGGTTTGCTTTTCATGCTGACAGAGAATCATGAGTGGTTTGCTTTTCATGCTGACAGAGAATCAAGACATCAGCAGTCTGCTGAAGACAAGAGCCAGATTAAAGATCTTCAACAGAAAATAAAAGAGAGAAAGGAGGCATTTCATGAGATGGAGGAAATATTGCCCCATAAAAATGGGTATGTCCCACTTTGACAGAAGAAAGCAAGAATTTTGGATTAATTTTTGTGCGAATTGCTCATAATTATGTTTCATCATTTTCAAATTGTTTACCAAGGTTAATTTTTTTTTGGTGAGAAATCAGAGTCAACCATCTTTGTATTTCTTTTGTTCTGCTAGCATTCTTACTTTTCCATGACTTCCCGGTCGGATTCAAAGTAATCTATCAATGTGTAATTTTGTTTCACAATTCACGTACATGTATACTGTAAGCTTTTTCTTGTGTTTACAGCACTATATTTTTCTGCTTTCCTTTTACAGACTGTATTTGTTGACTTCTGTATGTTTCAGACCTTACCTGAAGATAATCCTGGGGGAAGTGAATGTATCTCTACTTAATAAAGCAGACAAGTGAGGATTTTGCTCAATAGTTTGCTAAAATTTACTTATTTGATCCTTATATTACTAGAACTTGTAAAAACAGATGAATGCCTAATTTATGGATGGATCACTGAGTGATGCCTGAAAATGTCGAAACTTATCTGAAATAGTCTTTTTCCAAGCAGTAGACAGGTCTTGAAGTTCCCTGTACACACCTTGTTCTGTCCGTTTGTCAGGTGGGGTGAGTGAGTGAGTGCTAGGGGTTTAACATCGTGCTTAACAATTTTTCAGTCATATGACGACGAAGGAATCCTTAGAGTGCATGTAATGTGCCTCCTTGTTGCAGGACAGATTTCCACCGCTCTTTTATCTAGTGCTGCTTCACTGAGACGCCTTATTAAAGACAAGTAAGACACCTCGCCCGAGCCATTATATTGATACGGGTTAACCATTTTGTTGTACTATCCCCTTCATGCTGAACGTCAAGCGAGGAAGCTATAACTTACTCTTTTAAGGTCTTAGGTGTGACTCGGCCCAGGATTGACCCTGGATCTAACGCCCCCCAAGTGGATGATCTAGCAACTGTGCTATCGGGACCGGTAGGTCCTATTGTCAGGTAGAAAACAAGGCCGAGCTGTGTTGTCTCTTTACCTACTAGTTCTGTGTTTTCAGAGTTTTGCACCTGTTCATTCATTAGGCGAGACAGAGATTTTCCACTGTATTTTTGGACTTATGTTTGAAGTGCACCTTGTATTGTTATATGACAAACTCATTTGAGGAGAATCCTGAAACTCATTCGCTACGTTGTTTATGTGAGCCCACATGTCAGATTCGAAAATCAGCCTGATCTCTCTTGCATGTTTAATGGATTCTGTTATTCTCATTGGTTGTTGATTTCTGTGTAATGATTAGTGTAAATATTGATTGACAGAGGCATTACTTATGGATAACAATTCCTGGATCCCAAATCCAGGAATTGTTATCCATAAGTAATGCCTCTGTCAATAAATCCAGGAATTGTTATCCATAAGTAATGCCTCTGTCAATAAATCCAGGAATTGTTATCCATAAGTAATGCCTCTGTCAGTCTATACCATCCCAATTCCTAAATGCCTCTGAAAGAAGCCGTAGTGTAAATATTGTCTGTCTGTTTTTTCAAAACATTATATTTAAAAAAATCCAGGCAGATCCGAACATAAATTTTGAGTATTTAACTATTCCCCTTAATCTGAGGATGTGGCTTAAATACCATGCTCCATGTACAGGTAGAACTGCAAAAAGATTGTCTGAGTTTTGTGATAAAATTTTGCGTATTTAATGATTTCCTTCATTCTTATTGGTTGATGTTTTCCATGCTGTAGTGCTCAAAAAATTATCTTGAAAGTGATAAAATTTTGTGCACAAGTTTATTTTATGCAACATCAGGTCAAGTATGAAAAACATTGGGATCTATGCACAAGGTTTGCACATTTTTCTTTGATTCGGATGTGTTGATTTATGTGATTTACTTGACCAAATTTTCACATGTTCATTTTATAGACTTTGAGGTCAATTTCGATTACCACCTTGATCCATTCATAAGCTTTGAACTGAACATTATATTATACACAATTTTGAAATTGTGTATAATAGTTATCATGCTCTTGGATGTGTGTGAATTATATGCTCTCTGATTATCAAAAGCAGGATTTGGAGTCCTCGATCCTCATAATCCTTGATTGTATCCTCGCTTGTTTGACAGATTTCAGTACAAGCAGGAGTATGAGCGCTTCAAGCTAGTGGTGACATATGTGGTGATGATCCTGTCTCTCCTGGTCCTATCTGTCAGCTATCATAGGTTAGTATATCTCCCCCACCAAAGACAGCTTCTCTGGTTAGGCTACTATGAAGTGTCTCAAAATCAGCTTCCTCGCAGTTGATAAATTGATTGATACCTGTGTTGAATACTGCATTTGAGAATATTTCTTTTGCATGATTACCATGAGTTTCATGGACTGAGAAGGTGGCTGGCGTTAATCCACCAGTCTGACACTATACAGTACAGCTAGATGCCTTGCGAATGTCCTAAGCTCGTTTTGGCTGCACGATCCATGTATGATGGACTAACCATGGTGTCCTACGCCCATCTTGGCTGCACAGTCCTTGTATCATAGACTAACCCATGGTGTCTTATGCCCCTCTTGGCTGCACGGTCTGTGTATGATAGACTAACCATGGTCTCCTACACCCATCTTGGCTGTACGGTCCGTTTATCATGGACTAACCATGGTGTCCTTCACACATCTTGGCTGCACAATCTGTGTATGACGGACTAACTGTGGCCTGGGTCCATGTGTTATGGACTAAGCGTGGGCGGGGTCCATGTGTGGTGGACTAACGATGGTTGTCAGTGTGTGATGGACTAACCATGGTCGGGGTCTGTGTATGATGGACTAACCATGGGTGGGGTCCCTGTATGATGGACTTACCATGGTCGGGGTCTGTGTATGATGGACTAACCATGGGTGGGGTCCCTGTATGATGGACTAACCATGGGTGGGGTCCCTGTATGATGGACTTACCATGGGTGGGGTCCCTGTATGATGGACTTACCATGGTCGGGGTCTGTGTATGATGGACTAACCATGGGTGGGGTCCCTGTATGATGGACTTACCATGGTCGGGGTCTGTGTATGATGGACTAACCATGGGTGGGGTCCCTGTATGATGGACTAACCATGGGTGGGGTCCCTGTATGATGGACTTACCATGGGTGGGGTCCCTGTATGATGGACTTACCATGGGTGGGGTCCCTGTATGATGGACTTACCATGGGTGGGGTCCCTGTATGATGGACTTACCATGGTTGGGGTCTGTGTATGATGGACTAACCATGGGTGGGGTCCCTGTATGATGGACTAACCATGGTCGGGGTCTGTGTATGATGGACTAACCATGGGTGGGGTCCCTGTATGATGGACTTACCATGGGTGGGGTCCCTGTATGATGGACTTACCATGGTTGGGGTCTGTGTTTGATGGACTAACCATGGGTGGGGTCCCTGTATGATGGACTAACCATGGTCGGGGTCTGTGTATGATGGACTAACCATGGGTGGGGTCCCTGTATGATGGACTTACCATGGTTGGGGTCTGTGTATGATGGACTTACCATGGTCAAGGCCCATGTGTCATGGACTAACCACGGTTTCGGCCTGTGATGATGGACTAACCATGGTCCTGTCTTGTTTAATTCCCCGTACATCATAGTCATCCAGGGCTACATACATCATTTGTGTACATGTCTGTGTAGGATCCGATCACGATGTGGGTATCATGGTACCATAGTGGGTGTACATGTATGATCAATGCCTTACGACATTAAGAACGAGTACATACAGGTATATACACCCTAACAGTGCCTTTTGCTACAACAGTGTTGCAATTTCATGCAGATTTTGTCACTAAAACCTCCAGTTTCAACCTCTGTTTGTGTACCCTGTCCCGGTCACAATAGCTGAAGGGTATTTAACTAGGGTCCTACTCTACTTTACCTTTGCAACATATGTCAGATGGACAGAATGTTTTCTCTTACAGCAACTCAAACGTGTATATGACTTGCTCCCCAACAAATGTAATGTAAGACCAACCAAATCGCCTCGCAAGCTCTGTCGCTGGCTTGCTGTCATTTTAATGCTGAAAAAGCCAAGAGAACGGTTTAGGCCAGGAAATCTGAAATTTTCTTGTCCGCGGTTGGGATTCAAAGAACACCAGTGCATTTCAATGATTCAGGGCCAAGCATCTCCAGATGCATGGTGACAACCCATACCCAGGTACAAGTCATGTTGCAGTGGCTGGTCTCCCTGCCCTTAAACCTGACTGCTGTGCCAGGTGTAAGTGGGATTTGGGAAGAATAACAATGACTGTTTTGAGTTTTGCATCACTATGCAATGCTCTGAACCTGTCATGTGTGAAAAAAAAAAAAAGCACATGGACATTTATTCTTATATACAGACATTTATACTGGTTGTGGGATAGAACGTCAGTACTTACCAAAGGTTGGTGGTTTACGCTGGGCACACAGGTTTCGTAACCATAAAACTGATCACCTTTCTGTAAGTGAAAAAAAAAATGAGGATGGTATTAAACACCAATCAAATAAATCAGATACATCAGGTGGGTTGACACTTATGTGGCAAAGATTTGTGGTTACCTACAGTGCAGTTCCACTCTCTCAAGAAAGTAACTGCTGACATTCTTGGACTTGGATGAGGTAAAATATGATTCACACAAATAAATTTACTTGTACAGGTATGAATTATTATTCCACATCAGACAAAATACTTCACTTTTCATTGGCCAGCCGTATAGGGGTCACGTGGGGGTCACATGTAGAACTTGTAGGCTCCTATATTCCCTGGGCATCAACACTTACCGGCCAGGCAAGGCTGCACTATTTATTAAATCATGACTGCTAGTTTAGCATTGGTATACCACAAAGAATAGTCAACTTCTTATGAAGCTGTGTTGATTACAGATGGCTGGATGCAACATTGCACTTCCTGCTGGTCTGGTACTACTGCACATTGACTATCAGGGAAAATATACTGCGTGTTAATGGCTCAAGGTATGTATAAAGCAAAAGTTTTTTTGTGACTTGAATACATGCATTTTTCAAGATCAAAGTTTGGTGTTAACATTTACATATAGTCTGATTGTGACAAGATAGAATTTAATGGGGGAGTCTTAAGACTGTGTCATGTGACTTAGGCAATTTTCTCTGTAGTTGATTTACCCATCACCTGACTCGCGGGCTTTTTCACAGACAAAAGGACACCCCTTTGTATCAGGAATTTCTTCAGTTCACAAACACTCGGCTTCCCTTCTCAGCTATGAATTCCTCAAATTCACCCCTAAAGGAAGCATCATAAGATTTTGGAGAACAGTCAATTACTAACATCCCTGGTCTGTCTAGTTACTCTTTAACAGTACTTAGCGTTTCAGGCACCTCACTGTTAAAATCCCGAGCTGTCGACCATCCCAAATGTAAATATCCATCCATCTTTCAGCAAACTCAACTTGTCTGGTGAATCCAAGTTCCCAAAATGGCCACTGTTTCCTGGGCAGGTTGGGCTTGCTGAAATATTGACAGCCCTGGGAGGCTAGTAATCAACCAATTAATTGTTTCCGAAATTTTACCTTGCTTCCTTTAGGGATGATTGAGAGCATATCGTGAAACTTGGGCTTGTGTCAATGAATTTGTAATAAGTGCAATTAAAGCCTAGGCAGGTTGTAGGTTATCAACGGCACTATTTCTTTAAGTGTAATTTTTTTTTTAGTTTAGAATGGAATTTTACTAACAACAGTTTAAAACACAGGTTAATTATCTGGTTTGTTAAGGGAGAAGAAACATACAGATGATGTGTGAACTGTTGTGAATCTGACAATTACAAATGACTCTGTATCTATGAGGCTTGTTGTTCTTTTCCTTCCCCAACAGGGTGAAAGGTTGGTGGGTAACCCACCACTTCATTTCCACTGTATGTGCTGGCATTATATTAATTTGGTGAGTGATTACTCCTCTTTATACAGTACACCCACTTACATGCCATTGTATTTCCGTATTCATATCTGTGTGCTTGTGTGCCTTTCCCAAGCTTAGTTTCAAAACTAGCTTATACTGGCTTTGGACAGCTTCGGTGGCCTAAAGGTTAGAACGTTCGCCTCGAAGTCAGGAGACCCCAGGATCAAACTCTGGTCATGTCGTACCAAAGACTTTGAAAATGGCACTTGCTGCTGCCTGGCTTGGCACTTAACACTGAATGATTAGAGCAAGGAAACAGGACACGTTTGGACGGCACCATGTGACTGAGTGGGTGTAGTGTCATGTCTGGTGTCTTCGGCATGATACTTCAATGGTGGCAGCACTTTGGAAGTATGAACTTGCCTTGCCACAAGAAGGCACCAATATATGTACACACACACACCTAATGACTCCTTGTCATATGACTGAAAAGTTGTTAAATAGGATGTCACTTCAGACTTCTCTTTCGTTTCACTTGATGTCTGACAGGAACCGTTTCAATTTACTTCATGCATAGAGCTCTTGCTGTGTTAACATTTGTCACACAATGAAATTAGTAAATGTATTTTCTTCCCTGCTTATAATTGCTTTGATCACTTTGATTACTTAGATCACTTTGATTACTTAGATCACTTTGATCACTTAGATCACTTTGATTACTTAGATCACTTTGATCACTTTGATTACTTAGATCACTTTGATTACTTCGATTGTCGTTAAACTGGGTTGAATTTCTGTAAAAGGTCTTTTACAGATTGTGCTTCTACTAAACAAAGGAATCAGTGTCAACCAGCACAAAATAAAATATTACCTTGACAAATCTGTGTTTTTGAGAAAGTAAGGAAGACCAATCTCCTTGTGAACAGTTTCTTTGCGCCCGCGATGGAGCGACTGACAATTAAGTGCTTTATTTTGACCTGGAAAAGCACGTTGCTGTAAACAACGAAGGGAACAGTATAAAACCTCTGGATTGGGGTAAAAGGCTAGGAAACAATGGATTCAGAATGCTGGAGAAGGATATATAGATTTGAAATATGCTACAGCAACTGCACTGTATTGTCTGCCATTTGGATTCATGTACTGTATTGTGTTAAGACAAGTGTATCCCTAGCACTGCTAGGCTGATTGCTTTAAAATGATCTTTAAAACATGTGAGTACATATGTATATCTACACGATTAGCACCTAATAGACTATCTTTCTTCCCTGGACCTAGCAGTAATTATAAGAGGAAAACTTGTGTATGATCCAGGGCAAGAAACTCTTCAAACCTCATCTCTCATTGACCATATGCAGGCCTGCTTTCCTGACACTAAGCGCTGCCGTTTATTACTGGCTGTAATATTACAATGTGCACACTCCTTACACATTTTACAGCATATGGGCCACTCACTGGCAAAATTTGTACACAAATCAACGCCAGTGTAACTGGCATCACTGTGATGAGACAGGAAGTGATGTCTGAAAACACAAAAACTCTGTCTCAACCTTCTAATTTCTAATATTATTTTATGCAAATTTCTCTTTAAGTAAAATATTATGCTGGACATGATTGTATCCAAAATGTGGAACAGTTTGATTAATAGTTCTGTGAAAGGACACCAGTCATGACACTAAGCTTAACCAAGCACTGGATCCAAAGGTCAAATTAGCCTAGTAGTGACAGTGAGGTAAAGCGAGCGTAGAAAGCGGCACATGTGCTGTAAGCAGTGTGTGCAGTTTGCATTGACAGCTCTATACAGAGGCTGAAGCTTGAAAGCCATAAAACTGCCATCTTTTTTAGTTAAACCTGTTGCGTTTAAAGGTGGAGAAAACCTAGAAATTGCATAAAGCTTGAGTGAAAGAGTGCGAAAAAAAATTAGTCGTAAATGTGGCCTTCAATATTTTTTTTTTATTTGTCTTTAAGAGAAAAAGACACTTGAAAATAATTTTTGTATGCTGGGCATTTGGGACCATCTTTTGCTACACATAGTCTTTGTGTAATACTGTTATAAATGAGAATGTGTAACATGTTTAATAAACATAATTTTCTCTAGAATTTGGTCATTTCAGCCGACAAATGTGTTTAACATGGATTTTGGTCATATCTTTATTTTTTAATATATTCATTAAAATTATCATAATTCAGGTTAAATGCATATGTTTCGATATGAAGAAAAAATTTACATTCAAATATATTTATTAGACATGCATCACATCCTTATTTATTACACTGTTATGCAACATGCAATAAATACCAAAAGGTGATCCCAAATACCCATCATACAAAAGTATTTCTTAATACCATTTTTTTTCCTGAAAAAAAAAATCTGAAATAAAAAATATTGAAGACCACATTTGACCCTCTTTCCTCGGATTTTGGCATTTTTATGTTTTCGTCTCCTTTAAAAGTAAGCGTCAATTAAACTTCGTAATGAACGTGAACTTTTGTGATGAGAATCTTTAATTAACCTTACTGGTTCTTAATTCTGTTTTCTTTTCTAGGCCAGAAGGTTATACCTATCAAGAATTTCGTACACAGCTGATCTTCTTTTCTTTATATATAAGTAAGTGGTGCTTCTGTTTTTGAAGGAGATAGCAAGATAACCAAGGTTTATACTAGGCCTTTGTCATTCTTGTACAGGGAACAGTTAAGTTTTCACTGAGTTTTTAACCAAAAAACATTTGAATGTATTTTGCAAACTAAATTTTAAAGTTTCGAACTTACGTTTAACTAATTAATGTTACAAATAAATATGTCCACAGGTATGGTACAAGTCATGCAGTATTATTATCAGAGTGGATCTTTATACAGACTTAGAGCTTTAGGCATGCGGCATACCATGGACATCACAGTAGGTGAGTAGAGTTATTCTTGGTTCTCATTGACCAATAACTGGATCACAAAGTAATATCCCAGGTTCATGAAACAATAGCCAGTGATCTTGCACATTTGTTCAGTACTTTCGATAGTTATCTCCCTTTGCATGCTTTGTGTTGCCTTCTTGTTTGTATGGTAAGCAGTTGGATAATGGCTTGCTCAGTTAGCCACATAAAAGTTGAGAGACTTAAGTTACAACCCATGGGAATAGAATAGAAAGAAGCACCACACAAAGTTTTCAAATTGTTCAGTGTACATTGGGATTGACCTGTCTGCCTTATGGTGGTAAGTAGGTCAAGGAGGAAAGGTGGGTTGAAAGGTATTCAGAACCCAGTTGTGTAAGGCTTGCTCACAGAGGCATCTCTATTCACAGCAGGTAACACTCTAGTGTGTTCAAAACATCCACACTATGTCTACCAGCTGCACTCTTTGAAAAATACAGGAAATGTAATGTTAACAAAGTTTTTGTTTAGTAAGGGCTCATGGGGCTGTGAATGAGGGCCTGTTAAACAAACGGGCAGCAGGGTCTTCATACCCTTGACCTGTCAGCACCACCTAAATCGCACGAACCATTGCAAACTAGAAAACCTAATTTCATTGTTCTGTGGGGGCTGGAAGGCAGTGAAAAAAGCAAAAAATGTCCTGATAGCTGAATAGATTTGCTGTCCTATACATTTGCTGTTTGTTCACTGCTTTTCAGCTGATAAAAGTGCCTGCTTGTATGCACTCTGTTACCTTGCCACTCCTTTGTTGTGCGCAGAATGTTGAGTTCATGCTTTTTACTCAAAGTAAGTGAGCTCCAATTTGAGCCAGATAATGCTTAGCCTGGCTCGCATACATGCTCTGAAGAACAGTATCATGCATTGAACACAAAAGACTACATTGACATCGGAGGTTTCATTCAGAGTGCAGAGGCATACATGTAGCTGTTATGTCTGGCCAACACACTGGACTATCAGGGCAGGTTGTTCCTCTTATTCTACCTCCATCTTCCATCACAGCAGGTTTTCCCTTTTCTTTATTCTTGCGCTGTTTTTGGGGGATATAATAAAACATCACTTGTTGAGAGTTGACAGTTCATGATATCCCATCCCATGGCATCCAATATCTGTGTGCCACAGATCTTGCAGCGTCTAAGTCAGAATTAAATATCATAGTGGGTAATTATGTCCAGTCCTTAGAGCAGGTGCTAATAAAAGTCTGGTCCCGACCATCAAACCCCACCCCACCCCCCCACTCCCACCCCTTTTTTTTTTTTTTTTTTTTTTTTTTAAATTCTATACACCATGTTTGACATCTGTGGGAAAATGTGCAGATCTGTACATAATTGTACCTTTGTCACTTTTTTGTACAGCACAACTATCGACCCATCCAATAACCCTCAGAATATAAGAAGTACATCAAGAACATCCAAAAATGAAATCCTTTCGAATTCTGTCTGATTATCTAATAAGATAAAGGACTGGGCTAGAACATGCAGAAATAGCCCAGGCTAAATGACCATAAATTTGGTCCATTACCAACTCGCCTGTTTTTCTCAATTCTGAGAGTTCTGTTGATTTTAGAAAGGTGTTTTGAGGTTTGCTAGAAACATGGGATGATATTCTACTGGAAAGTTTCAAGTTTCAGCACCAGAAACAATATTTTGTGACATTTATTTGCCTCTAAGATGCATTTTTGTGGCTGAAATTTGAGCTCATTTAAGCTATTTTATATTTTCTCTTTTAACCACCCAAATTAAGATACAAAACATGCCATTTATGTCCAGATGTTTTGAACTGAATATCAGAAAATATCACTGTTAAATCAGTCAGTCTGAGCTTATTGTTTCAGTTGTATATCTTCAGACCCCTTGATCATTTACAAATGTATATGAGAATTTGAAGGAGATTTATATGTTAGGTCAGTTTCATTATAACATTCATTATGTATATGTTGGGCATATTTGCTATTTGATCAAGATTGGTTTTGAGCTCTTCAATGTTGTGATATGGTTAGTATAAACCAAGATACGGTCATGCAGATATATGACATCAGGAGACCCTTAATCAGGGTCCTATCATTTATAGATTGATCATGTGTTTTGACTTGGTCCAATCTAAGACAGTCTGTCCCGTTCACAGTGCGGCTTGTAGGTTCCGGGATGTCTGACACAAACATCACGTTATTATGCGTGTCCTACATGTGATGTCAACCATGAACTTATCTAGTTCTGCTGAAATTTCACGCCTTCTGCATTTCTTGTGTAATCCCGCTTCATATTCAGTTGACTCAGCATTAATGGGTAGCCCCCAAATTGATGAATATCTGTCAGTCTGTATTAGTCATCAAGTACAAAGGGGTGCACTGCTACAACAACAACAAAAGTACATGCCAAAACAAGGTATACATAAAACGATTGGTTTAAACACATTTGAGCAGATAAATGAACAAATCTGGCTCTTGAAGGCACAGAAAACAATGGAATAAGTATGTATCAGATGAAAGACTGGTTTCCTCCCCTGATAATGCTGGGCGTTGTCGTATAAGTGAAATATTCTTGAGTATGGCCTAAAACACCAATCAAATAAATAAGTAAATAAATAAATCCATATTTCTTGCTTGAAACAGCTTCTTCCAAGGTCCGTTTGGTGAATTTGTTTATTTATTTGATTAATGTTTTACGTTGTACTTAAGCATATTTAAGCGGAAGAAAACCGAGCAGAGCCCAGGGGAAACCTACAACCATCCGCAGGTCGCTGGCAGACCTTCCCACTTATGGCCAGAGAGGAAACCAGCTTGAGCTGGATTCATAACAACCTCATTGGTGAGAGGCCTGTGGATCATTGCGCCGTGTTTACATGCTAATGCTCGAATGTATATGTAAATCTACTTGTATGTACATTTTTAAATTAATGATGAACTATTGTCACAAACTTTCACATGTAAGAAATATATATCAAACTATTATAACGGTCGGTGTTTAATGGTCTTTCATCTGACGCATATTTCATGTTAGTGTTTTCTTTTATTAGGCCTACCTGAAATTTTATAATTGCCTGAGGGGCGGGGTTCTTTAAGTTTTATTTGCCATGCTGGATTTTAGGGTGTCCCGTGAAGCAGGGCTAGCGGTTCTGTGCGCAGGGGAAGAATAATGTTTTGATGTTGTGTTGCATCCTATGTTTTTCATGCCATGTATCCAGTATTAATAAAACAAGGATTTATTTCTGTTTTCTTGAGGCCAGATTACATTTTGTTTGTCAAACCTTGCCATTAGCCATACCTTGTGGGGTCAGAATTCCTATGTTAAGTTCATATGTCTGTTCATAAGATAACACTGCACAGTGCTTCCATTGGAAGTACTCTTCCAATGGAAGCACTGTGATTGCTTGAATACTTTAACTGTAATGTATTAAAAAAGAGAACAGGAAAAATACAATTCTGATTTACAGAGAAGGCAACTGAGCCAAAGTAAAGGCAAAGCAAACACTAACATGAAATTGCCCATAAAAATACATGTCAGAGGAAAGGCCATTGCCAGCACTGAAAACACTTAACATAAAACTGGCCATAAAAATACATGGCAGATGAAAAGCCATTGCCAGCACTGAAAACACTTAACATAAAATTGCCCATAAAAATACATGTCAGATGAAAGGCCATTGCCAGCACTGAAAACACTTAACATAAAACTTCCCATCAAAATACATGTCAGAGGAAAGGCCATTGCCAGCACTGAAAACACTTAACATAAAATTGCCCATAAAAATACATGTCAGAGGAAAGGCCATTGCCAGCACTGAAAACACTTAACATGAAACTTCCCATAAAAATACATGTCAGAGGAAAACCCATTGCCAGCACTGAAAACACCTAACATAAAATTGCCCATAAAAATATGTCAGATGAAAACCCATTGCCAGCACTGAAAACACTTAACATAAAATTGCCCATAAAAATACATGTCAGAGGAAAGGCCATTGCCAGCACTGAAAACACTAAACATAAAACTTCCCATAAAAATAGTTTGATTTTTTCACAGATGACAAAGTGTCTTGACTCGCATGTCTTTTTCTGCCATTACCATGGTAACTAAATTACTATTTTCCTGACATGTTTTACATAGTTAGAAGTGAACTTTGTGTCCAGACTACAACTCCACTTTTTCGCCATATTCAATTTTAATTCCTAGTGAATACTTAAATATTGATGTTTCGAGACTCAACTTGCCCATTTTCACTGTTGCCATGGTAACCAACTCGCCACCATCCACACAATGCAACTGTTTCCCACACACTGTTTTAATTTTATTAATTTTAATAAGGCCACATGCATTTCCTAGCAAAGGATAAAGTATATAGAAGGAGGGGTTGGGGGGCAGTTTGACATAAATCATGAGGCACTAACCATTTTACCACAAAGCAAAATACAACATTTTTGTGTTGCCTTTTGTTGTAATTTCCAGATTTCTATTAATTTCAGAGGGCTTCATGTCATGGATGTGGAAAGGTCTCTCATTCCTTCTCCCATTTTTGTTTCTCGGATACGTAAGTAGTACTCTTCCATTCTTAGATGATATTGTCTGATTTTGGGGGGTAAGCGTTTGAATGACTTTAGTATGTTTCATTCTTCCCATCTAGACTTTAGAACTTGAAGGTTGATGTTATTCTGACTTCATATCACTTAGTTATTCGTGAATAATGGCGACTGCAACATCACAATTGCCACAAATTGTATTAACTGGTGCATGGACAGCAGCTGAATTTCGCCATCCGCTGTTTTCAAGTCTAATCAACTGATCTCGCCAGCGTCTACAAGAAGATAAACTTATTGAAGGTCTGGATTAATACCAAGTATATCTGCAGGATGAAATGGGTAGTGTTAACTTTACCTAGTTTGTCCAACAGATCGAATCAACCTATCTAATTGCACTTACTGTGAAAAAAGAAAGTGCTCATTTTTTGGGGAAGTACCAACCGAAGTTACAGGTGACAGGTCATGCTTCTTGAAATACCATATTCTGTGATGAACTTGGACCAATAACATATTCAACCAATGGCAGGCTTCAGTCAAACAGGCCACATGACTCCTAAGAGAGTCTCTGGCTCTCACATAGGAAGACACCTGGTTCGTCCAGCATGGTATTTCTGGAGGTCTAGAGTACTGTAGATCACTCTCTACAGGACCGTTCCTGTGAATCATTTGGGTTTCTTTTTTTTTTCCTAAAAAAAAAAACCAAAAAGAAAAACCAATCCCATCTGTGTTTGGCCATTCAGTTTAAATGAATCAAAACAAATGTCATGTATGATTGTTCATGGGAAAAGGCAAAACAACTCCGCATATAACGTCACATTCATCAGTCAATTTTCTCACCCACTCAATTGATGCAAATGCGATAATGTACCACTTTTTTTTTTCCTGCGCCCTTTCTTTTTTTCTATGCTATTTTGTGCAAACAGGAATTGTTTGTGAACTGAGTGAAAACTTTTTGAGGGATGTGTGTACAATATAGATGCTTATTTAGTTTTTGTGTGGATACATAGATAAATGATGACGTCTCCATACTTTCCCTGGTTAACAAGGTAACTTAAAAATAGGAATGTATTGTTGTGTATTTTGGGTTTACCTGAACCCCTGTTGTTCTATAGACAGGGTTCTGTAAGAGTGTGGCAACAGTCATGTGTTGAGTTACCAACACATCCAAAAAAAAAAATGACTGTTCATGAAACTTCATAAAAGTACAGATATCCATGGACTTTCTATCTCATTTCAAGCATGCTTGGTGTGATTTTCATTTCAGGTGTACCAGCTGTATAATGCCTACACACTGTATCACCTTTCCCAACATCCAGGCTGTAAGGAGTGGCAAGTGAGTTGTGATTTTACATTTAGGCTGTCTAGTTTTTGTGAATAATAACACTATTTTCACAGCATGCATGTGGTTATAGGGTGTTTAGAACTGTTTTATCTCATAATTTCAGTATCACTGTTTTCCAGATCAGCTGTACTACAGATGTAGCTTATGTCATACTCCGAGTGTCAGCATCCAGTTACAGGGGAAGATAAATGTTAAGTGTGCATCTTAGAGCACTGCCAAGGCTGTACATTCATGTAAAGTACAATAACCAGAGGGGAATATTCCATCATATTAATTACCATAAATTACAAAGTTCCCAGTATTTTAATGGCGTGTTAGCACAGCGTAATGACCTAGGAGTCTCTCACCAATGTGGTCGCTGTAAGTTCAAGTCCAGATCATGCTGGCTTCCTCTCCGATCATAAGTCAGCAACCTGCGGATGGTTGTGGGTTTCCCCCAGGCTCTGCGCGGTTTCCTTCCACGATAATGCTGGCCGCCGTTGTAAAAGTGAAATATTCTTGAGTACGGCGTAAAACACCAATCAAATAAATAAATAAATCAGTATTTTAATGTTCTGAGCTGAAGCTTTGCATTCATGTGTCTCCTGTAAGCGAGCTGTTTGGTAGTCGTGCTACAAAATATGAGTTTATACATGTATTGCTGATCCATTCCACAGTAGTTGTTCATCTAGTCTAATGAAAACAGAATGGACTGATTATCAGTCATTGTTGTTATTTTAGTCTAATAAATCAGTGATTGCTATAGTGATATTGGACAGGGCATTTCAACTACTGTACTGTAAGTTTGCCCTCTAGTTTCAGAATCATGTAAGACCCTAAAATGATACTTTTGTTGCCATCTTTGTGATGATTAAGTAATTAACTTAACAAAAAGTTCCCTCAGTGGCCCTGTAAGGTGGATGAATAATCAGAATCAAGCTAAATGTTTCACGTGAAAAGAGTTGAGGGGAAGTAAAATTATTTTATTACCTAATATAATAACATGACGTAAGATTTAAGTGAAAGATGTGCTTGTGGCTAAGTTTGAGCACAAGAATCTGTATGGGAATGGGTGTGCCTTTTAAGTCAATGAAAAATTGTGAGGTGATGAAACTAATTTCCAAATTTATGTTTAAATGGGTGAAAAAATTTCATATCACTACTTTTCACATATAAATGACTCCATTGCTTTTGAATATGTACTTCTAATTTCTATTCAGTCTGCCATCAAAATCCTCATAATCAATTGGTGCAAATAGGTTCTTAAACTGTAATCCTAGGGATAATAGGTGGAGGAATGTGACCATTTATCTAAGTCAAGTCTGACTTTATGGGCAAATGTATTGAATCATGACCTGATCAGTTGCTGACCATTCATTGTGAACACAGAGTATATATATATATATATATACTTTTGGGGGGGAAATTACATCAAAACCCACTATTAAGAAGTGGAGTAAAATAGAAATCTTAAGATGCGGTTAAAGATCATTTCTTCTGACATGCCAGAGGTCACAAGTTAAAAAAAAAAAGGAAAGCAAAATCATGTCTTTAAACCCACAGTAAAAATAAGTTTACATGTTACAATGGGTTAACATTTGTCTTTTTTGTGCAGAAACGGACTTTCTTTGGCTGTATCATTATACTCTCGAGTCATCATCAGCTGGTTCACAATAAACCTACTTCTTTTCACCAGGTTTTGGCTCTGGCAGGAATCTTCTTCATCTTGGGCATGGGCAACATACTGACTGTAGGAGCCGTAATTCGACAAAAGATGAAGAAGGAGGGCATCAGTTTACAGTCTCTCTACAATAAATACAGATTCCTTGCGGATAAAAACAACTAACCAAACTGTCGAATTTGACTGCCTATGTGTAGCCTGTGAGTAATATATTCTCATGAAGAATGTGTTTCATGATGTGTGATGTGAATAGCAGGATGTTGTTATCAGTACAGTTTTATACCCCTAATACATGTCACCAACCCGGAACTTTGGAACTATACATGTACCTAGTAAACAGTTTAAATTGTTCATAGATTATTCATTGTGTAGTGGCGTTTATGTTAGTACTGATGAAACTATGACATATATATATATATAAGATTTCATTCTTCTTGTTTTACTAGAACTACCTGCAATAACAAAAGATATGACCTAGTAGCTGCTCACATTCAACCCATATGTTGTTGGTTCGTAATTAGGGGGTTTGTTAAATAAAGAGTCACCATGCACATTATATTTCCAAATTGGTTTTAAAGTGTTTTATTACATTTTATGACTAACCAAAAAAACCTGTACTTACGGGCAAACGTGTAGCTTATGTCATATCCTGAATGTTGTCCACATCTGAGGCCCGCATTGCTGCGCATTTACGACGTGAAACCACAAGCATGCTGAGGGTTTGCATACGTTTAACACACAATGGTACAAGGGTGATATTCCATCTTTGATGCTCTATGTGTGAATCTTTAATTACTGTGAATTACGAAATTCACAACTTCTTCATTGTGTATTGTTAGGGTAAATGCTAAGGATGGTATCTCAAAACGCACTGCCTGTATTGAGCTGAGGTTGTGTATGTATGTAAAGCACAATAACACAAGATGGATGTCCCATCCTGAATGCTCTGTGTGCATATTAATTACCGGAAAATTCAGGATTTCACATCTCTTTTTTCCGACCTTGTTAAGGTAAATGTTAGCTTATGTTAGCTTAATTATTTAGTTTAAAGCACCGTCTCATTTTTGAGCGGAAATCTCATGTAAGCGAACTTTGCCTTGACAGTATCACTGATTGCCTTGTTAGCACGGGCAGGCGGTTTGCTATAACCCTCCTTTCTCGCGATCACTAAGACCCGGCGCGTAAGAATTACGACACGGGATGACAATTCGAATTATGACCAAGTCTAGCGCCCAAGGCGTAATAATTATGCGCATGCGTAGTGAAGGGCGCGAGACATTAGCATCCACGCAAAGAATATATTGAACGGATTAAGCTACTATCGGTGTAGACTACTCAACATCCATCCTTTGAATTCGTAATACATTACCTCGATTTACGCAAGCAGGAGAGATTGATGTGGATAGCATGGTGGGCAATGATATTTTTCAGTACATCGGATCGGTTCCGAGTGAATGACCTTTCCCCCAACTTGAATTCACTGTAAAACTAAATAAAACTAGGCCGTGAATGACAGGTACATGTGTTTCCAAATACTACAAGGAAAAATATTTAGCATGGCATTATTCGTTACAATCAAACCCAGAAGACTAACCAGAAATCAAAGATACATTATTGAAAGTTTACTTTGAGAGGAGAAGTACAGCACAGAACCTATATGTTTTTCATAAAAGCAAACATTACAGATGTACGTACATGTATAAGATACAATAGGTCATCAGACAAACTAGTCTATATGCAAGAACGTTACATATGTTGATACAACACGTGTTATATATTTTTTTTAAAGTTTGAATGAACAGCATATATTTATGCAGTCGTTTCTCCATACACATGTCCGCTAAACTTATAGTTCACACGCTGAATGTAACAAATATATCCCCAAACACTTCGATACCGACTGCAAGTTGTGTAAAATCGAATCAGTTTAAGGTCGAACGGAGGTTTAGAGATCTAATCATAGATTGTGCATAGTTTCCAGAAATACAAGAAAATTTTTTCCTGTGAACCTCATCAAGATTGCTGTGCAGTACATAAATTGACATCTGCTGAAGATATTTATTAATAACATGTATGTTACATGTACTGGAACCATTACTATATTCCCACAGCACTAGAGAAAATTGAGAACAAACCGTATCTCATTTTGACATATCTTTAAGTGTATTACGTTTCGGTAATAAAATTAATAATGAATATTTCAAAGTCGTGTGCTAAGTCATATTACAATAACACCCTGCCACCATATTCACAAATTATTACACATTTCAACAAATCCTAGTGGTGTGCATGGATGAGCGTAATTCTGCGATTCATTCAGGCCATGCTTATGTCTCGTCAATGAAATGCGCCGAGCTTATATCTTATTCCCATTAGATGAAACAGATAACAAACACTCTCATTTCTGTAAGGAAAATAGCGATAGATTGATATTCTACCTAAGACACAAATTGCTAAAACTGTGTGGTATAATTTGATGCCATAATTGGTTTACTGCTTCTACCATTAAGACGTTTAACTCGTCTATACCATATAATGAGTAAATAATGGGGATCTGAAAGGCGGAGAGCAAAACAACTTATCTCATCCCATGACTAGAGTTCACTCGTGGATTCATCGTAACTTTCAGTCTTCTTTACATTTGCACTAGGATTAAGGCTAACTCCGTGACCCGGCCTGGTGTTCGGGGAGACGTTCAGCTTTCAGATGACCTTCCTGTTCACATCAGAAATATGTTCATGCAAAAACAATTGTATAGTTAAAATGAAACATTTAACATTTGTTTTACTATGATTGTGTAATTTTTTGTGAGAAACAATGTCACATGTAGAGCTTCGCAAAATGTCTACTCCTAATTAAGCACGCTGGGATGTATTAATATTAATCAGAGTTCTTTTCCTGAAGTCTATTGGCTCAGCAGGCAAAACATCCAAGAAAGATATCCAGAAAACATGGAGATGTCCGTTGACATGTATGTCAACGGCCAAAGGTTGACTGATCCACAGTCAAAATAAAATTGTGGAGAGCCATACACAGCAGATAGCGTCTGAGCTTTACCATCTGCACAAGTCTAACAAACCAGCAACAGACCAGGGCGTGGAGCCTCCTCAATGTGCAGCAGGAGAAGAGCAAGAATTGGGATCACCTCTTCTGGTGAACTTAACGATTCTCTCGATAACGAGCTTTATACGTTATTGCCTCTGTAATAAACTTTGTTGATAGATCTCTTAGGCCCGGTGTGAAGACGCAATGACCGACAGGCTTTATGTTTTAGCAAGGCAGAAATTATTGTAAATTAACATCCACAAAGGAAACTAATGTGAAAAACCATTTCTATCTATATATAGACTCATCCAGAAATAATTTCAGGTCTGCTTCTTGAATAGGCCGGAATCGTTGGCCACGGAGACCATTTTCAGTTCGTTACCGACACTGCTTGTCTTGCCGTTGTGATCACGTAACTCAAACAATACGACTTCCGGTCGCGTTCTTCTTCAGTGGGCTCGTTGATATCGAACCAATAATGTGGAAACAGTTGATATAGTACATTATCATTTCTGAGTAGTTTGAGACGCGAAGTTTTCTTGATGGGTGTCCATGCAGCAGTCTATGATCAACATGTATATTACCTGGTTCAGTTTACCCGCCCCTTGTAGCCGACTCCTGGATAATCCTGTCTATATACTTAGCGGGTCTGTCATTCTGGCCTCGTTTCCGTGCTAATGTTTTGTTCTGTAAACTGCATTCCAGACACTTTTCTGTAGGTTTTATGTATCCCCGTAGAGGATCAATCCGTCAAAATAGTTTCCAAGTTCTGGTCTTCGTTCTAAGTGCCAGAAATTTTAGCACCATGGGCCCATACAAATTTATCAGGGTGCTGAAACAATCTAAACGTTGGAACGTCTTCTATGGAGTAATATGAGATTAATTGAACATAGGCAAGATTGTCTATATTCGTCTAATAGGTAACATACGGGTAGGCCCTTTTTAACTGTGATTAACAGCGTATAAGTGTAGTACATCTTTATTAAGGTATACCACTATGCACATAATGTACACCTATTCGAATGGGAGACATTGATTATGTTTTACTTAGGTCTAGTTATATACTGTGCGCATGTACGTGTGTCTTTTGTAGATTCATAATGACGGATATTTTGATGGTTATGGGTGATTTTGTTTCTTGGTTTGCTTTTGAATGGTTTAGTCTAATTTGGTACAGGTCACAATCAGTATAATTATAGTACACTCTTCAAAAAAGAAACGCAAAATGAAATTCAAAAATGATACTTACAATTTTGTACACATATGTTAACTCAAACAGTTTTGTAGGGTTGCACATTGTTACTGGAATGTTTCAGAAGATCATCCTTGACCAAAGGCAACCAAAAATGATTTTGAACGGTTTTATCAATTAGGATTGTTATGATGTGCGTTGATGTCGTGCAGCACGAAGTTCAGGCACAATGATTGTTTGTCACGTGCAAAACGTGAGTACAGCATGTGACTATAAAAGACCCAAATGAATCTCACAATTTTATCCAATATCTTTGCAAGTACTGTACACGAAAATGGGACGTCTCAACGCTGCCGACCGAAATCAGGCAATTGGACGATTGCAAGCTGGCGAATCAAAGAGTGAGGTGGCAAGGATCTTCAACGTTCATTCCAGCACAATAACTCGGTTGTGGGATCGATTTCGTCAAACAAATTTGACAAATGACCGTCCAAGATCAGGAAGAAAACTGGAGGCGCATATGGTTTAGCGATGAATCCCGTTATATCCTCAGGCGACGTGATGGTAGAGACCGTGTCTACAGACGACGTCATGAACGTTTTGCTCCTCACTGCATCATACAAGTGGACAGATTCGGTGGAGGGAGTGTTATGGTGTGGGGAGCGATCTCATACACCCGCAGAGCGGAGCTTGTGCTTGTCCAAGGCAATCTGACGGCCAATCGATACATCGACCAGATTCTCCGCCCGCACGTCCTTCGCCTTGTTGACCTTCAACGGCAGCTCTTCCAACAGGACAACGCCAGGCCCCACACAGCACGTGCCACCGTGGACTACCTGGCCAATAACAACATCAATACCCTTCCCTGGCCCTCCAAATCCCCGGATCTAAACCCAGTCGAACACCTTTGGGATCAGATCGATGGACGGGTGCGTCGACGTCGAATTTCACCACAGAATCTTCAACAGTTGCTCCACATGCTGCAGGAGGAATGGAGAAGGATTCAACAACAAAACATCCAACGACTGATTCGATCTGTACCCAGGAGGTGTCGGGCAGCGGTAGCAGCTGGAGGTGGTCATACGAGGTACTGACTTCAACACCACCTGGTGGACAGCAGTAATGACTGTGATGACTGTTATTCTCATGAAATATGGACAACATAGCAATGCATTGCTCCGCAACATTTCATTCATGTATCTTTGTTTTCCGCTGATCTACACGTCCTTGAATAACATCAAATTTACATTGATATTTGGGTTTTGCGTTTCTTTTTTTGAAGAGTTTATATGGCGATGCATTATGTATCGTTATAATCCATCAGGTGAATTGTGGTGTCAGCCTAGCGGTTTTCATTTATAGTTGTAAGTCCTGAGTATTTTAAATATAAGACTGCCTTTGTGTATGGAAAATATATGAAATGGAAATAACAACTCAACTGATTTGTCGTAGCAAATTATTTTCATCGTTTGGATGTACCAGCTGTACCACTGGACCAGTTTTTTTTATATAGAAGTGTTATGAACATGTACAAACAGATATTTCGTTGTATTTTTCGTCAGGGTGGGTACATTTAGTGTAGTTATAATGGATATGTTGTGTTGAACATATATACCAATGGCTTGGCGCACACCATGTAATAGAATGGAGCTCGTCGCCATAAAACTACAGCCATCATCATCATCAGTCTGCATAGAGATTCAGACATTTGCATTCTCCTCACGCCCTAGAATATCAACCATATACTACACAGCAATGGCACGACATCTTTGGTTCAGATGGTTCGGATCTGTTGGTGGTGTTCAGTGCCGTGTGGGCTGTTTCATGTCAGCACTTTGTGGACGCCGAATGATGCAGTGCCATCTAGAACCACGCAGTACTACATATCGCTGAGGCGTGTCGCGTGTTCTGTTGTTGTGAGATAAGAGTTTCATGTTGAATACTGCAGTACATTATACTGTTTTCTTGGTAGTGAAGGCCGCTGCTTAAGAATTCATCTTCAAGTGAATTACTTATCATTCATTTAGCCAGATTTGAAAGACTATAATGTCTGTAATTATACCCGATTTCTTTACGCCGGGTTAAAATTGTACCTAGGCTATAAACCGTCTTTTGGTTGACCGAGCTGTTCACATGTGTCTGTGGGAGTGTAAATTCTTTGCTTATCTAAAACGATATTATGATACCGGCACTAGCCGAGAACAGTCTTATTCAATGTGCGCGGAATGCATTGAAGGACAGGCAATAGTTGGCCAGCAATGTAGGCTACCGGTAATGGTTTTCCGCTTGACTGCCTGTTCACCTGTAGCAGGTGTATATTTAACATTTACGAGATAAATTCAAGATTCTGCATGATGAATACAATAAGACAAGGCTTATTCAATCTACTATGGTTCAAACATTAATGGTATATCATCTTGCATCTCTGGGCGTAATCCTTATATCTCGCGCCGTACACTACTGCCCGGGACGCTCTGTCTGGTCATAATTTGAATTGTCGTCTCCTACCAGCCCCGGCCATAAATAAGTCTTACCTGCCGGGTCTGAGAGGCTGTGGCAGAGTGGGGTTGTAGCAAACCCCATGTCCGGGTTAACAAGACAAGCAGTGATCCAGTAACCGCAAAGTCCGTTTCTATGAGATTTCCGCCTTTCATTGAGACGGTGTTTTAATTTTTACACTCACGTCTCTTCAAGAGGCGAGCTTTTTGGTAGCCTTTGCTACTAGATGTATGTTTACGAAGTGGTTCTATGCTCCGTTGGTCTGGTTTTGGGGAGCACAGTACTCGCTGTGAAAAGTTAAAAATCACCTGCAGCACCGTTAGTATGAGGTACATAGATGCATACATGCATAAATAAAACGGACGAGTCTTATATATCGGAATGATGTCTTCGCTGACAAAAAGGAATGGATATCACACGTCAGGTGAACGTCTCACAACATTAATAATTTCATTCCGTCCTCTGCGAAAGCTTGTGTCGCGTCATAACGTCATAGAAAGATTGAGCATGCAAGTACGTAAACAGTATGTAGCTGACGATTTGCAACTTTGCATTTCATTCCCGGTGAAGACGACACAGAAAGATTGAACATGTTCATGTACTGAACAGTGTGCTGCACACGATATGCAAACAATACTTGGCAGCAGTGTTCATTTCACGGTGAGAAATGCGCAATCGTCGAAAATTACGAGCAGATCTGTACCAACGAATGTTCCACCATTCCAAACACTTCTCAGATTAAGAGCCGCATTTGCCGCCAGTTTAATGTGTATGACGTTGCAGATCGCGCGCTGTTTAGAATAACTTTCGTACAACGCTACGACGTATGGGTGTGAAAGTGTTTACATGACGAGTATCTCCTGGTTAATCATAAGATTACCTGCATTAAACGTTTTGGGGAGGGTTATAAAATTGAAATGATGTTCCCTGCTATAGGCGTCTGGCGGCAGTTTTATTGTCAATTAGGTGGACGCGTTTAAAAAAACTTTCGGTCTCAGGCTACGCCTTTGACCAACAATAATAAACTCGTCCACCTTATTGACTATAAAACTGCCGCTAGAGACCTATAACATTATTTCTTAAACGGATAACCTTACTACGTCTGAGGCAGGTTTCTGCATAGGACGTCACAAGTGTGTCGTCCCTTTGCGACTTGAAGTCGTCGCTTAACAGCACAGTAAAGCCAGTTTTTCAGTGAGTGTTATGTAGGTTATAGAATACTAATTAAACGGTATTAGATTAATCTTGCGTTACGATATTTGGTGGGTCTGGGAATTCTTGCTAAAAAGAATAATATTCTGCCGTGAGCAATATATCTGAAAAAAAGGCAAATAGCCTTTACCGTGCGGTGTACTGGAACGCAAATGTGTATTGGTAGGGTTACTGTCTACAGTAGTGTGCATCATCTATGCTAAGGCTCAATTAAATCTTTCAATCATACCATTCGACTGAGCGTGATAGGCTGTAGTGCGGATCTTGTAAATTCCCAAGGCTCTGCACATCTTGAACAAACGGCTTTCAAACTCCCTCCCTTGGTCAGAATGAATAGCAGCAGGGACGCCCAACCTCGATATCCAATGGTTAACTATAGCCTGTACCACTGTCACTGCCTCTTGATTCGGTAAGTGGACCGCTTCAACCCATGTGGTGAAGTAGTCGCCAGTTACAAGGATATATAGATTCCTCCTAGTAGATCTGACCATCGATCACAATAAGTCAACAGCGATCTTTTCACCAACACTACCGGTAATTCGACCACGGTGTGGTCCACGAGCTCTCTTCCCGGAAAACTTCCGCCGACTGCACTACCACACGACCGACACCGTTGTCGTACGTCTCCAGGCCAAATGTGCAATTATCGGATCTCCTCAATTGTCTTTCGGACTTCCATGTGACGGCCACTAGATTGATCATGACACTCGGTTAGAACTGTCTCCTTCAGACTCGGCGAGGCTACTAACAGCTGGCGTATCCCCTTTTCGCAGTTCCCGACCCATTTGCGAATCAAGTGAGGGCTTTCCATCACCTTGAGTTCAAACTGTCCCCACAAGCCTTGGGCACAAAACCACAACCTCGTATCTCTGACCAGTCCGGTTTTCGTCCTTGTTCTACACATTAAATAAAAGGCGATATCATCACGCTGAGTTTTTGCCAGTTCATCGACAGGGTTCAGCGCCTCTGCTATACACAGACTTTCCCCACTGCTAGTTGATCCATTTCGACCACACTGTTTGCAAGGGCCTCGGCTCATCACATCTGCATGAACATGCCGCTTACCACGCCTGTATTTAATCTGAAACTGATAAACCGACAGAACCTCTATCCAGCGAGTGAGCTGTCTCTGTTGCTCCTTGAAATCCATGAGTCATTGCAAGGATGCATGGTCTTAGCGAATGGTCTTAACGAAGAAAACCACTGCCACTCCTAGTAAGCCTCCTAGGACCTCTCGAACTTCGAAAGACTGGCCCCGATAGCACAGTCGGTAGAGCGTCCGGTTCAAGAGCGGTAGATCAAGGGTCACACCTAAGACCTTAAAAGAGGAAGTTGTAACTTCCTCGCTTGGCGTTTCAGCATGGAGGGGATAGGGTAACGACTGGTTGACCCGTATCAGTATAATGGTTCGGGCGGGGTGGCTTACTTGCCTTTGGTAAGGCATTTCAGTGAAGCAGTACTAGATAAAAAGTGGAAATCCGTCCTGCAACAAGGAGGCACATTACATGCACTCTAAGGATTCCTTCGTCGTCATATGACTGAATAATTGTTGAGTACGACATTAAGCCCCAAGCACTCACTCACTCGAACTTCGGAAGCATCCTACTGACATACACTACCACCCTCTCCGTATTATTGTGTCTCTGGGACAATACCTCCCCGATTTCCGTGTTACTGGCATCCGTATCTAGGAAGTCAGGCATACCCAATGTTGGTGCCGAGGTCAACTTCTCGAGACTTTCGAAAGCCCCCTCACAAGCTTCACTTCACACAATCTCGCTGTCCTTCTGTTTATGGAGTGGAGCTATAATCCTCGCAAATTCCACAATAAGTTGCCTGTAATAGCTAAATAGACCCAAGTAGCTGCGCACCTCGACATTGCTGGTTGATGCGGACCACTCCAGTACGGCACACACCTTCGGTGAACCTGTCTCCATCCGAGCAGCAGACACCACATATCCCAAATACGTGACGTTGTTTACCCCAATCACACACTTTGAGGACTTAGAGCCTAAATCCATGTGTATGTAAGCGCAAAAACACCTCCTCTAGCAGAATAAGCATCATTCGAAATATTTTATCGAATAAATGATGTCTAGATACACGTCTCGTAGTTCAGTCCAGCCAAGACTGCCTCCATCAACCGCTTCTTGTCGCAAACGCAGTCTTACACTTATCTTCTGGAACAAGTTTAACTTGCCAATATCACATTAAATCAAGCGTACTCCACTAATCTGCTCCGGCAAAACGTCAAGAGAATGTTCAATTCCTGGTATCTGGCACGCATCTTTCTCCCTGATCTTGTTCAAGAACCGGTAATCAACGCAGGGTCTCATTTTGCCGTCCTTCTTACTGACCAACACAACAAGCACCATGGATCACATGACTGCCTCACAATTCCGCGGTGCAACAAGTCGTCTACTAGTTTGTCAACTTCCTCTCGAAGTGGAGTTCGTCTTAGTGGAATGCGAATTGCAGGAGCACTTTCAGTTTTCTTTCAATGACGCACCAACGTGGTTCTCCCTAAGTCATCGTCGATCTTTGCAAACAGTTTTGCATATTTTCGTACGAAACTCAACTTGTGCTGCCTTCCCGGGTCTAGTCTTCGTTTTGTTCGTTTGACGATCCCCTTCATGCGTTCAGAGAAAGGCTGATCATTCTCCGTCAACAGACCTGTGTTCACAGCCCAACATCTGATAGTTGACAACAAAGAGTACCCGCACGGACGACAGCTGGAGTATCTGATGGATTCAGAAACCGAACTTGTTGTTACCCGAGACAACGTTCTTGCCATGAGAACACGTCTTCTCCCTCAACAATGCCAATCTCTTCCGACAGCCCTTGTTGAACCACCCCCGAAGCCATCTTTTCCATGCCAGCTGGAATGGTGAAACGGAAATGCGATGGCAGTCAAATGTTCCGATCACCTCACATTACAGATATCGTCCGGCCGTCTTTAACCTATGGATTTCATTGTCAATCGCACACTTGTTTTTGCACAGAAAGTTGAAACCCAGAGTAACATCAAAGGGAATGCTACACACTACCACCGTGATTTCCCGTCTGATTCCTTCTAAGTCGATGTGGAATCTTCGCCATACACAGGCATGTGTGTTCCGTCCGCTATTGGTATCCCGCTGATGGTAGACTCCGCCAATGCCGGTCTCGTTTCATGTCTTCACAGGATGGCCCCGAAGCCCCCAGTGCCCCGAAACGGCTGGATCGACTGCATCGGCCTCGACTGCATGCCTGGAATATTCATTGTCTGCCCGGCATCATTGAAAACTGATGACCGCTTCTCTTTTATGTTTTACCGGCTTTATTTCTTATTTGTATAATTTCTTACATACCTTTGTCTTCGGAGGTAGTGTTAAACGTTGTTGTGGAAATGGATCTTGCGATTATCGACTTGGAACGCCCTTTACGGACTACGAATGGTATAGGAATGTCGGACTTGACGCTTATATCTACCACGTCCCTGTCTGGTACCGGCCGGCCGTCTGGTGAATGACCGCATGGTATTGCCTGTTGACATAATTTCATTCAACACGGAAATTATGTCTTTCCTGAGAGACTTTCTGTAACTCTTTCCGTCGGCTCTTTCTGGTATGCTTTCCTCTTTTGAAACAGAACGGACCGTCGGCTGGTTGAGCAGTTTCACATTGCCACAACTTAAACCTAAAATCATCTGCAATGACTTCGAAGAACTGTTCTCTTGCACGTGTGTCTTGCAGTGCCTCATCCGCGCCTGGGTACCTCATCTGCTGGGCTAACTCTGGCAGGTGTTCATCTTTACCCTGCCGCCTTGCCCGGAACTGAGACTTTGCAAGTCGGTCTGATTCGTGGGTGCAAAACCCCGTTCAGTCACTCCCTTCAACCGGCTAAAATCTACATCCCCCGGGGTAGATTTCAAGTTCGCTAACTTGTTGATCTAACCCTTTTAGAGAAACCGCAATGTGCTGGCCCTTCTGTTTGTCTGTCTAACCATTAAAAGCGGCCACGTCCACAAATGAACAGAATAATCCTTCCATGGAGTTGCCGTCAAAATTGGATACCGTGAAAAACCAGCTTGAAGGTCATACTGGTGCGTAGCATCTTTCATCTACATCCGATTTTCTACCCCCTCCCACTCATTCAGCATTGCTTACGGTGGATGCAAACGCATTGGGCTCTCCAGCGGCATGGTGTTCTTCCGGTTTCATATGGCTGACGTCTCGCTGCATCTCCTTGACCATCATTGTCAGAGTGAGAATCGAATGTTCAAGAGACTCAGCCCGAAGCATTGTACGTCTACCACTCCGGGGGTGGGACAAGCATTTCTTTAGGGCGTATATCTCCGCATATCATGTCCATTGCTTAATTCAGGATATTTATCCGTCGTATAGTTAAGGCCTTGGGTGTAGGCGAGCTCTGCCCGTTACATCCTCCGTCAAGACTTGAAATTTCGCTCCCTTTCCATCACGATATTCACCGGCGAGATTAGGGCCGCTAAAGGCGTTATCTGATGTGATGCAACCGTATTTGTCCACGCTTTCCCTCCCAAAGCGTCTGGTGTCACACGGTGGCTCTACTCCAAGCAGTAGATCAGATGGTGTTCCAAACCTGTGCGCCATCTCACTCATCTCGGAATGTCGGCCTACTCGTCTGTTCTCGTCTGTCTGCCATTACGTCTGACTGGTGCTCTGTATGTTTTCGGAGCAAATCCCACCGCTGCCACCAATTCTGACAATTCTACTTCCTAGCGGCCTGTCACATCTATTACTTCGTGTAAACCTTTGCTAGTGATAAAATATTTCCAAATAACCAAGGAAGCTAAGAGGAGTGCAGAACAACCTTGCTGGAAAGACGACACAGAAATGATATAACATAACACAATTCTTTTTTGTTCACAGTGTACATAGAGGACAAATGTCGATAAGATCAGGGCCCAGGCTGCCGCCTAATTTCTACATGTGCGTTCCAACCGTGTCCCATTTTCAGCTGTCCAGTCTGGACACGGTACTTCAAAACCAGCCCGGCGGCAGTCACCAATGTCCTGGTATACTGACATACCGAACAAACCAACAGAAACTGGGGGGCGGCCGCAACAGCTGCGGTCGGACCTCACTTAGTAGGGACCACTACCGGGCCGGGTCGGGCCGGAATACCCTATGGCTCCGTTAGAGATCTAACCGATCAGCGTATACCACGCCCCGCTGTTACTGCCTGACCGCACTTACCGCGGCCCCAATGTCAGTCATCCTGTGCACAACTTTCAAGTACCGGTAGGCCTGCACCACCTTATCCTGCCAAGTTCACGCTCCCCCCCCCCCCCCCCCCCACCCCCCACCCTTGGCCCCGGACCAAGTACTGGTCGTATACCCAGTTGCTCTCGTCTAGCACGCTTGGATATTACCAAGCGTGGTAGAGAACTGCTGCTTTTATAGTCTGGCTACTAAATGTCACATTCCTGTAGAGGGATGACTTACATATCTAAGTCACACGCGTAACCTCTGTAACATACAGTCGACAACCAGTCGCTCCCCTCAACATAAATCCACATCACACCAAAACTAGAGGCTGTAGGGTTCGTACAGTGTAACCCGAAAACTTGCAAGAGAGTTACAATTATACGGGAGTTAACTCCTGTTTATTCATCAATAGACAGATACAGTCTTGTCATTAGAGACTGTAAGAAGAGTAATCTAAGGCGGAAGTATTAATGAAAAACTGTTTTTCTTGGATGCCCAAGTAAATGCCATAAGAATGCATTATATATAGGCGTGTTTCTATGGCGTAATGGTCACTTGGACAACAAATTTTTCAAGTAAGGTCATGATGGAGCGTTTTGAACAGCTGTTTACACAGAAACTGCAGTCGGAATACAAAGATGTAGCAAGGTGTGAAAGGCACAAGTGTTTTTTTTACATAAGGAAAATCGGCATTGAGCCTTGTGTTTGTAACTCAAGCACACAAGTAATACAGTGAAAGCCGTTGCTCTTTAAATACACACACAATGGAAAACCAATCCGATGCCTTTCAAGACCTTCCCCTAAATGTCCCTAAATGTACAATAAAAACATCTGCTGAGACACGCCGCAAATAAAACTCCATCGCACAGCGTTGTGGTGTCAAGGACTGATCCGCACCACAACAGACTGTAGGACTAAACTAACTGGTTCGACACCCGTATCTGTCAGCTGAATGACGGAACATTTAAATGTAAAAACTCTACCAGATGGGCCGCAGATTTGCAAAACTGGACTCCATAAGCTGTCTAAATGCGTTTTATTACAAACTGAGCAACCCAAAACTTTCAATCCCAGCTTCTCCCATGCAGAGGTAAAGCAAATATGCAGCTGAATGTCCAACCGGAAGCTGGGTCGTTCCAGCCCTTACTGTTGGACATTGGGGGACCAGACTTGGTACATGCACACTTTGAGGCATGCCTCACCCACTGGTACAAGTTGTTCCGAGTTTTTACGCTAAGGGGCGAATGTGCAGCTGAATGCGTCGAACCGGGAAGTCAAACCTCTGAGTAGTGATCATGTTTACTACCTGGCAAAAATCGGATGTGTATTCCTGTTAAAGCTGTTAATCAACGATTCCGCCAACCTATACACAAACCAGTTCACCAACCAATCTGCCAGTTATTGTCCTGGCACCAAACTGTGCATGTAACAAAATTACTAACCAGTGTGCCAAACAATACACTAACGATGGCACGAACAACTTGGCCAAAAGTCTACGAGTTGCTCCTCCAGATAATTTCGCACATCAATACGCCAGCCCACCCACCAGGCAACCGTTTCGACAAACGATAGGATGAGGTATGAACTATTTTGTGCAAAAGCTACCAACGATTCCACAGCCAAATCCACTAACAAGTCCACCTGATATTTTACCAAATATTTTGACCCCGAAGCCAAGAATCAGTGAGCTAGCAATCTTACGAGTCCATTTCTTTCATATTCTATAAATTATTTTGCCAGACAACCCGCCACAAATCCTCCAACCAGTTTGTTAAATATTCTGCCAGAAAATGCACCAGCCATTACCCTAATGTATTTTCCGACCATTTCGACCATTCCTCCTCCATCCAGTCCGCCAATCAATCATTCATCCAGTCCCCATCTCTTTTATATCCCCTCTCCATGTGTCACTGTCCACAGTGGGTGTTGATTTCAAAGATAAATTAAAATATCTTCCGTCGTGTTCACATAAAACTGCAAAATTTGTGTGAGAGACACCTTTTCCACGTGGTGACTTTAGCGACTCTGCATGCTCTGATTTGCCAGTTTTGTGCCATTGGATCCTCACGCTTAAGTCATTGCAAATTTCCACCCACTGAGTCTTAAAGGCATTATGTCATGCCAACACTGACGTGAAACGACTTTAATAAGTATGGAGGGCCAAATTAGCATTTAATCGAAAATTATTCATATAAACTGAGGGCCAAAAGAAACTTTACAAAGAGTTCAAATCAATTTATTTTGCCAAGGTAAAAAACAGCATGACTGAAGTTTAATATATTGAAAAGACCAATGACTTTAGATATTGAAAGTCTTGAGTAAGAACGGACAAAGCAGCTCTCAACATTTTACAAGTGAACAAACAGAGCAGGGGTAGAAAAATAGCCATTCGATCTTGGTTAACAATGGGCAGAGTATACAAAACGTTGATTATTTTTAAAATCAGTCAATATCAAAACCAATCAGTATCGCTTGTGGCTACCCCTGGCTTCTATGCATCCAAAAACTCTCCGACGCATAGAAAGAGTCAGTTGCCTGATGAGATGACGTGAGATTCGTTGCCATTCATCTTGGAGAGCGAACGCCAGTTCTTGTCGGTTGGTTGCAAGGTGTGGCCGTTGGTTTACTCGACGACCCATGATACCTCAAAGGTGTTCTATGGGGCACATATCTGAGGAACGTGTAGGCCACGGCAAGACGTTGACGTCGTTGCCGTCCAGGAAGTTCTGCATCACTATGGGGTCTGGCGTTGTCATGCTGATACAGGACAGTACAATGGTTGTTGTTGAAGGAATGGCCTCCCACCATAATGCTGGCCGCCGTCGTAAAAGTGAAATATTCTTGAGTACGGCGTAAAACACCAATCAAATAGATAAATAAATAAATTGAAGGAATGGCAGGGCAACAGGACGTGGAATTTCATCCACGTAACGTTGAGCTGGTAGGTTCCTGTAGATGATGACCAGTGGTGTCCGTTCCTCTCCACAAATCCCATCCCACACCATCACGCTGCCACCAATAAACGGTACTACCTCCTGGACGCATGGTGCAGCCGTTCGTTTGCTTCTTCGACGTTAAACTCGCTGTCTGCCATCGGCTCGGAACAGGCAGAAGCGGCTTTCATCCGTGAAAACAACACGTTTCCGATCACGTCGCTGACAACGGCGTACAATTCCAGCCCATCGCAATCTCTGGCGACATATGCCCTCTGAATGGTTGATTGGCCCTAATTCCGTGAACCATGAGTCTCCTGGACACGGTCTTCCCACTGACCCGGTGACCTAAGGCATTGATTAACGATGACGATAATCACTGTCAGGAAGCGCTTCCTCAGGTGAAAGGTGCGCAGGTACCAGTCTTCTCTGGGCATAGTTATCCTATACCTGCCTGTTCTTGGCCTGTCCGATGTCTGCACTGTCAGTCTGTAACGATGCAACAAATTTGACACAGTTACACGAGAGGAACCGAAGGTCCTTGCAATGTGGGCACGTGTGACTCCCATGGATACCATACCCAGGGCCCTCGCGCGTTGTCCTGGAATCATTCCATGCCTTACCTTGGCGGTTTTTAGTCAGTGTGCGAGTCCAGCACACTGTGTGTAACGTTTTTATACACTTATTGCATGTGCAGTTGCGGCCATCCATGGGTCACGTGATTTTTCATCTGGCGTTGTCAGAAAACAAATTCGTGTGGGCGTATATGACGCTTGTCGCACATGGGAATATGCTTCGTACAATGTTTTCCTACAATAATTTGGTACTAATTTGCCGAAAAGGCAGGTTAAATTTAACTCACGGAGTCGTAATGTTTCTTTTGGTGATCAGTTTAGATACATAAATTGTCGATTTTGATAAATATTTATCGATTTCGATAAATGAATTATCGATACCGATAAATGATTTAGCAATGTCGATAAATATATTTCGATATCGCGATATCGATAAATAGTTATAGTGTTGGTTTCAACGGAAATGAATGCTCCCTCTACGTTGTTACGAAAGAAAGGCAGAGAAAAAATATTTGTGTGTACAATGGTCAGCCCTCGAAGAAATAGGGCAGCAGAATGAGGGCCGTCTACCCCAGACTGGAGATTTCATGCAGCAGACTGTGCAGTGCTCATGACGTCATGCAGTAGCACGATTGATATAGGTACTACGGTGTATTTCTTTTAGCCACTCGCATATATTCAGCTGCCTGTAAAATCATTCATGCTCTCGTTTCGTTTCGTTAGTGACACGTAACACCGCAAGCCTCACTGCTTCGGATGGCTTCATGATTATTTTACCTGGTGGGCAATGGGCGTGGAGAGTAATTTATTTTACAATAGGTGTAAAACAACCAACTCTACTGTCTTAGCGAATATGTTACATTGTTTTGTACAATAAAATTTCAGCTCTAACACCGTACTTCCGCGAGGTCATATACTACAAGAGATAAAGTAAAATTCATTTATGAAGGTTATATTATACTGAAACGAACAACGTCAAACATGGCTGTGACAGAAACAGGGTTTAGCTTGAAATCGATAGCAGTCTAGGTAACTCATGGCACGCTCGATCATACTGAACTCCGCCCAATATTCAGCATGCCTGTTGAAGATACAGTAGTGTCCAGAACAATGCAGAGTTACTTCTCTTGCATCTCGATGTATTTATGATGGTTGAAAACTTTGCAGATGTCCTTCGTCACAGTGTATCATTTCCAGTGTCCTAAGTGCATCCATGTCTAGGAAGCCCCGAAAGCTGGGGGCAGCAGAGGGCCGCAGAGACGTTGAAGCCATTTCTGTCGTCTAAAACAAGGAACTACATGGAGATATATAAAGAGCTGAATTCTTATTATTGACGCACATATCGGTGTCCAGTGGCGCAGAAAAATGCAAGTGTTGGGGTGAAATATGGGCGTCAAACATTCACTAGGTAGCAAACATTGGACCTCGAGTAATACATCTTCGGCAATGTACATTACTGGGGTAGGCCTACCATATTTGTTCACTTAGTGCCAAATAAATTTTTAAAATACATATCGGAAAATGATGCCGTCATGTATATTTAAAGTCCCCAAGAGTATACTTTTGTGGATAATTCACTCACTTTAACGATATTCAAAATGTGGGCCGTCAGAAGACTGCACAGATGGCGCTGTTTTTGATATAACAGCCTGCGTATAAATACCGTTCAGTAAACGGCTGATTCCATTACAGCTGTAGACCAACTTGTAAAAGTAAGCAGACTGTAATTTGGTTAATTCATTGCTCGTTTCGCTCAAACTTAATTATTTCGAAGATAAAATTCAAAGTGTCGATTCTAAACTATTTCTCTCTAAAATCACGTTCAGAAATTCGTCAGAATCCGTCAATGAACCCATAATGCAGTGACAACGCACTTTCCTCATCTGGGTCCCAAATACCCTACAGCGTACTCGCACGACGCCTGTGTCATCTACTCCCAATCAACCCGGGTCTTTTGATTTTCCGTTCCGTGAGTTTGGAAAAAATCGTTAAGCGAAAGTTTTCAAAGGAATGGTTTGATAAATACGTCCGGTTGCATTATCAGGAAAATACTGATTTGGCTTTCTGTTTTGTATGCCAAAAGGTAACTTTTTCGTCAAGGTTATCTCCAGCAATAAGGCTGAGCCACTTTCATATCTAAAAGTTCAGCAACTGGAAAGAAGCACAGGCCGTATTTAGAGAACATGAAGCTAGTAAGTGCCATAAAGAAGCCGTTGAACGCCTGATTACATTACCAGCAACTACTAGAGATGTTGGCCAATCCCTCAGTCAAGCGTATGCTGAAGAAAAGCAAAAATTGACGCATGATATGTAAAAATATCTGAAAATACACGTCGCTTATGTCGACAAGGTTTACCATTCTGTGGAAAGTAGTGCTGCTGCAGATGAAGACGATGGGAACTTCTCGCATCTTCTCATTTCTCGAGGAAGTGACGACCCGTCTCCTCTACTGCGGTTAAAAAAGACAGCAAAAAAAAATGTATCGCATGACATTCAGAGTGAAATGATTCGTGTTCTATCAAGACAGATCATAAATGAAATTCTGAAGTCTATCCATCGCTCCAAATTTTACCATATAATGGTAGATGAGTTAGCTCACTGCTGAAACATCACTGCTGAAACTCTGGTAACAATAATTTTTGACGTTCTTTGTAGAATGAATGTGTCAATAAGAAAATGCAGAGGGCAATGTCATGATGGCGCGAGCAATATGAGTGAGAGAAAATCTGGCGTGGCTGTCAGGTTACAGTCAGGTTACAGGAGAAAGCGTTCTTCACACACTGTTATGGCCACTCATTAAATCTTGCGTTCAACGACACCATCAAAGAGGTAAAGGCTACTAAAGACGCTTTGGAAGTTACCCACGAAATTTGTAAATTGATCAAATATTCACCCAGGCGTGAAGCATTGTTTGATAACCTGAAAACCTTCACTGGGAGGGCATTTTTGATAACTATGAGGTTTATTTAAGCTGTGGGAAGAGGCCCTACAATGTGTGACAGACACTGATGTAAAGGCTAGGTTTATTGGAGTGCAGTCACAAATGAGAAAATTGGATCTTTTCTGGGGAATATCACTATCCCACCTCATTCTTAAGCACTCTGATAATCTTAGTAAAACTTTACAAAGTCCAAATTTGTCAGCAGCAGTAGGTCAAAAATTGCTTCTTTGACTGTTGAAACCCCTCAGAAAAGTTTGACCTGTTTTACGCGAAGATTCTCCAAACGCAAAATCATTTGACATAGAAGATCCCGTGTTACCGCTCAAATGCAAGACGCCATCAGGATACGAAGTGGGCGAAGGGGCAGGGCATTTTCTTCAGACACAGCGAGTGGTCCGCAGGCAACAGTACTTTGATGTTCTTGACAGTATCATTAATGCAATTCAAGACAGGTTTGATCAACCGGGGTTCGACAACGTAAAAATCTTCAGGATCTGCTTCTGAATGCCTGCAATAATAAAGAGCACAGTCAGTAAGTAGAAGCCGTGGCAGCAATTTGATAAAGAGAGACTAAGTACTTAGTTAGATACACTTTCTGTAAAATTTGCCAAACTGGAAGACTGTCCTGTTGAGTTGAAGTATCTGATTTCCCTCTTTTCTGATATGTCACACCATGACAGGACCTTTTTCTCCGAGGTCACAAAAATGCAACAAGCGAAAGGTCTACCTGCTCTCCGTAAGCTAAAATTATACCTGCGTTCAACCAGTCTAGGTTAAATGACCTTATGGTCTTGCATGTCCATAAGGATTATACAAACAACATTGATAACAACACTGCAGTCAATTAGTTCGTTGAACTCTCAGACTATAGGCACTCAATCTTTGGAAAGTATTGATAACCTAAATCGATCGGCAAGCAATTATACGAGCCTAATTATTTCAACTAATTGTGTGACACTTGTGCGCCCACTCAATGCAAACCTGTGTCAGAAAAGAGCCAGTTTCTGACGGGCGAATACCAGGCCTTACAAGTCCGGTTCTCCGACTGTCTTTTTCAATATACTACATTACTATTACATAGCTGGTTTCATGGGCAGCAGCCTGCACGCCAAGCCTCAAAATATAGTAGGCCTACCACAAAGTCATAGCCATAAATAGGCGGTGGAAGTTATTGACTTGATACGCATTTGGAGTAAAAAAAAGACACAATTTCTACTTATCTAGGTGCTGGATAATGTGTATTCACTCTTGTTCTGCTTCTGTTTCTTTTTCAATTTTTTTTTTAAATTATTGCCCTGACCATAGAGCAACGATAATTGGACACCTGGTGGCAGATTCTTTCGTCATTTGTAAGCGAATGTTAGAAGTTGATAGATGCTTAATCTGCACTCAGTTAATTTACATATGCTTTTTGCTGATGAATCATGCTAAGTGTTTAGTTCTCAACTACTGTTTATATGAGTAAATAAAAATAAATCAGTATAAAGGTCAAAGCTCAGATCTTAAGGGCGAAACACTAACAAAGAAAAGACAGCCAGAATGCTATATGGGTAAAGGGGCACACTGACTGGTGAACTGTTCTACATTTGAAGATTCTTCAGTTGAAGAACGAGTACAGCAGGTAAAAGATCACAGACCCGAGGCCGTTGTTCAAGGCGCAAGTGCAACAAAAATGGTTGTAACAGACAGCACCACCCATTGTAACATTGGAACGTCTCCATTAGACACCGGTAGCATTTTTAATTTCGGTTCCGAGTTCAATTTCGGTCAGTCAAATGTGAACGGGAAAATCAGAAAAGGAAATGTGTTAGTGGAAAGTGGAGCAGGGACTACTATAATTAGGAGAGACTTTGCTAAATCAGGCCTGGAGGTCAAGGGAGAAGGACTTAGTTTAGCAATAATAGGAGGTGAACAAGTGGATCAACCGTTCAGCCGTAGGTTGACGTTTTGGATTACTTCATTAAATGGCGGTGACGAATATGCAATACAAGCGCATGAAGTGGATCAAACAGTTCTCAGTATTCCAGCACTGGATCGACAATGACTGAAGACATGTCCCCACTTGTCCGATTTAGAATATCCCCACAAACCTGGCCCCATAGGTTTGAACCACAGAGTGCTTTTTAGACCGTAGCCAAACAAACACCACTTGGATGGTACATAATTGGTTCCAATCAAGAGACGACTTCATAAGCTTGTGAAGAAATTTTATGATTTTGAGACATTAGGAATCCAAGTCCCAGACTGTAAATGTCCTCGTCTAGGCCTTGTCTAGAAACGATAGAAAGGCACTTAACCTACCGAAAGCATCCTGTCACAAAACGGCAGATAGATAGACAATAGGATTACTTTGGGAAAGAAAGACAATTATCCTTTGGCGAATAAAAGACTTGAATCCTAGGAAAGATCTTTGTCGAAAGATCCACTGAAGGCGAAAATGTACTCAGACACCATATCAGACTATGGATAGTCCTGCCCTGTAACCAAGGAGGAGCATGACATTAAGCTGGTATACTACTTGCCACATCACGGTATGTATCAACCAGAAAAGGCAAGCACACTTGTTAGAGTAGTGTTTGACCCAGCGAGTCGATACCAAGGAATATCCCTCAACTTATCCCTATATAAGGGACCTTGTCTCAGGAAATCTACTGAAAGTTTTTCTTCGATTCAGAGAGGATACGGTTGCACTCGCAGGAGACATATCCAAAATGTACTTACAAGTTTGTCTGCCAGAGGAAGACACCCATCTTCACAGATATCTATGGAGACACGACGCCTTCACATAACAAGAGAAATCACTGCCTGACATGGCTAGCTACGTTTTTCTTCGAATAACCGATGAATCTCCAGATCATCAACCTGATGTTGCAACTATCTTGGAGAGAGACCGCTGTATGGATGACGCTATCCACTCCTGCCAAGATGACCAATCAGCAGTGGAAATTATCAAAGGTTTAGAAAATGCCTTGCACACCGAAAGTTTCAAGATCAAGGAATGGTTTGTTTCGTCAACATCCGCCAAGGATAATCTAAACTTAAAATAAGGTCCGTCAGTTGTAAAGCCAATACAGAAACCAAAACGGCCAGGCACACCATCTTCAGAGCCAGTGAAAGAGGTAAATCTTGACGGCCAAAATGTTACTTTGGAAGTGGTTTGAAATCCAGAACCCGACATATTGCAATTTGCTGTGAAGCAATTACATCCGAAGAAGTTCACTAAAATGAACATCCTGTCAAAGATGTCAGCTTTGTATGATCGTTAAGGATTAGCATCCTATGTGACAATTAAAGCCAGAGTCACCATGCTTGATATCTGGAGAAGCAAAGTATATGACTGAGATGATGAATTACCAAGTGAGCTGGCTCAATTATGGATGAACATATTCAGTGATATTGAAGATCTTAATACAGTGGGTTATTCAAGATGCCTTACGCCGGAAGATGCTGTTGGTACTCCAGAAATGCATGTATTCTCTGACGTGTATGGAGCTGTTGCTTATCTCGAGTGGAACACTCTTAGTGGCTTGACGGTTCAGCTAATTTAATCAAAGACAAGAGTTACACCATTACATTACACAACGATCCCACGACTAGAACTAGAACTAGAACTTGTTGCATCACGTCTAGCAAAGACAATCTGGGATGAATTCAAGATCAAGCCTTCCTCTGTGACGTTGTGGACAAATGCACAAATTCTGTTGCATTGGGTACGGAGTCAATGGCAATAAACCATTCCTTGGAGTACGTGTGACAGAAATCCAGGCAATATGGTGGTCTGAAAATTGGAGATTTGTACCTACAAACCTCTATCCTGCTGTTGGCTTAAGTAGAGGACTTTCCCCTAAAGACATCAACGGTCGTTGGATTCACGGACCATCATTTTTGAAGGACAACAATAAATTGCCTACAGAACCAAAAGTGCCTGCAGGAGTTGATACAGAGCGCAAAAGTGTGAAGCCAATGTGTGTTATCCAGCAGAAGACACCATTCATCGATGCCGAGAAATTGTCTAGTTGGCAACGACTGTTAAGAGTCACGGCATGTAGCCATCGATTCATCCATAATATTAGGTATTCAACACAAGAAAGTCGAAACCGTCCGTAACAGTGTTCTGAAATAGAAGAGGCGAGAAAATACTGGATTACAGTTGCACAAGATTTGGTGCACTGGAAAGCCAGGCTTCTGGATTTGAATCCTTTTGTAGAGCCCTTTTTACCCCATGAGACAGTTCATCCAGTTTTGCTTCCGGCATATCATCACATCTCGAAACTGATCACGAGACATACCCATTATTCTCGTCGAGAATATTGGGTCGTAAGATGTAGACAGCTTGCAAAGAATGTTGTGAGCAGGTGTGTGATTTGCACAAAGCTTCAACAACGGCGTTATAAAATACTGATGGGTGATTTACCATCCGACAGGTTTCGAGCCTTTGAATCACCCTTTTCACTGACGAGAGTTGACCTGTTTGGTTCGTTTTCCCTGAAGTATGGGCAAAATAAGTTAAATGCTTGGAGAGCAATATTTACTTGCACCAACAGTAGAGCAATACATTTGGAGATTGTGGTTTTTCTTCAAGCTTTGGGCAGATTTTCAGCCCATCATGAATGACCCCATACAATTATCTCCGAAAACGGAACGTCATTTGTTGGAGCAGAAAAGGATCTCAAGGCTTTGGTCAGAGAGGGATGAAAGCACATACTGGACTTCGCATCATTGCATCAGGCAAAGTGGAAATTTATAACACCACTCAGCCCTCATGAAGGAGGATTCATTCACCCAGCCCTAAACAAGGAGGATTCTGCGAGAGTCTTATCAGCAGGTCAAAAGAACACTACAAATATCTGCAGGGCAACAGCTCTTGACATGAAATGAAATGGTTTTTGCAGAAGTGCAATGTGTGATCAACTCGAGACCAGTTGGGTTTGTGCCAAACACTCCGAAAGACCTTCCACCTCTAAAGCCAAATCATTTTATATGTTGGGTAGAGCTACTCCAGCTTTCGGTTTTTCAGGAAACGGTTCGAGTTCGTTTAGACGTTGGTGCAACAGTTCTGCAAACGGTTTATCCAAGAGTGCATACTTGTCTTGACTAAGAGATCGAAGTGACAGAGGAAAGGAAGACAACTTCATGTGAATGACATAGTTCTTCTTACAGAGATCAATGTTCCACGTGGCAAATGGAACATACTAGAAAATTGTGAAGGTCAGGATGCCATTGTGCGCCATTTCAAAGTTAAGACACAGAATGGAGAGTGCAAGCGTTCTGTCCAGAAGTGGTGTCTTATTTTAGACATTCACTTTGTTTGACAAGATAGGGCAGTGTCTAGAACAATGCAGAGTTTGTATATCAATGCGACATTGCGACATTTTGCCATCATTTTGACATCATGTAAAATATTAGGCAAAACAAAATAAAATTTAGTTAGTCACATCGAGGTGTCGTCGCCTCTGTTAGTTCCTCCCCTTCAACAGAAGTTCCAATGTGCATGTTTTTTGTTGACTGACAAAGTTTATTTTACATGACTAGGGGCTGCCCGAATCATCTTTGTCAATACTGAAGGTCTGCGCTGGGCTGATTTCTTCACTGTTTACTTTCTCATTTGTCGAACATGTTTTTATTGGATCTCTGCTGAAAGACACAAACTCTCTGTGTGATTAGGAATTAGCAGAATGGGATGTCTCTGTTTTGGGATAAATGTCATGGATTGTCTTGACACTTTTGTATCTTCTTTATGAAATGGATGAGAACCTTGGATGCGCATTCCCAACTGACCTTGAATACTCATGCAAGATTCTCCCCTGCTCGGGCAACTTCCTGCTTTGTATGTAATCCAAAATCATCGCAGCCAAGAAGTATGTTGACATTGTTTGATTAACATCAAACGTTGATCTGTTTCAGCATTTCATATCTTTTAGTAAGTGGTAGCTATTTGAATTCAAAGCATTCATTTGTATCATGCTTTATTCATTCTTTTCTATGAGCTGTAAAGGTACAAGAGTAGAATTTCTTTTGCAACTTCCCTTTGCTTGTTCCGGTGATTTACTGTCACTTTGATGGGAAAATGAATGTTTGTTCATAAATCCTTTGGGCTTTTTGTATGGGTTAGGGTTTTTTTTTTCAACTTGCATTCCAACTAGTCTTATTACCGTCTGTCGCTCTAGATTCAAGAAATTCATGAATGCAGCAAACGGATGAATTTTTTCAACTGTAGTCAGTCTTTGATATCTTCGTATCCATTCATATCTGATGGTACTAGGGAGACGAGTGGTTTGGTCAACATCTCTCATTTTCAAAAAATGGATCTGATTTAGCTCTTGTAACTGGTTGTAGGAAGCTTCGACTTCGTCAACAAGTGCCACTAATCCCTTGAAATCATTTTCCTTGGCCAGATGTGTCTTCGCAGCACTGTTCTAATTTCTGCCTCATGATATATGCTTCTGGTTCAGTGACGTACACTGATATGATACCCTGTGCTGCTTCTCCCTTCACTGAGCTTTGTTGGTGAACCAACGCAGTTTTGCTGATCGAGGCATCCTATGCGAGTTCCTTCCAAATTGTCTTGAATTCACGCCATCCCTCACCGGAAAAGGTTGGAAGAGAATTTTTTTTTAATTTGACATCTCTGTTAAACTTTGGACCTTGTAGATTGTATATCTGACATGCGTGCTTCAAACAACGGGAGAGGTGGTACATGTTGACGGTATGTCCTTGTAGAATATACTAGTGTGAATGTGGTGCTTCCATACAAGCTGGGTTAACTTGTCCTATGTAGAAATCTTTGTTTTCTTGAATCTCCATATCTGTACTGAATCTAGATTCACTCGTTAACCAAGGAATATTTCCTACTGTGCTGTATGTAGACCTACATGGCGATGATACATGCGTTAGATAATCCTTGTTCAGAGTACATCTTGTGGTTCACTTGCAACATTTGTCACTGGTTTTGGCTCATGCCTCTGTTCAAATCATTAGGTATGTTGGCATGTGCTTGTTACAGTTTCTCTGTATTGATGTAAATCTTCACTGTTGACAACTGTGTATTCGTCAAGCCTTTCAGTGATGACTAAATTTGAAAACTTTTCATCAATATTAAGAAAATCATAGCAGGCCTCCAAATTAGTCATGAGGTTTCGAAGAATTTTATATGACTTCGTCTTCGAACAGACGACGAAAGTCTCCTTGCTGAAGTTGTTACTTATTGTTTTACTTTCCTTCGATCATCTGCACAAAATAGCTGCTTTATTCTGTAGCTGGTACTTATCAGCTATCAAGCTCTAGTTCAAACTTGTCAAAATTCAGTTCTTGGAGTTTACATTGCATGGTTGCTTCGCTTGTGGAAAGGAAGTTCTTGAGGATTTCCTGGCCCTTGCAGGAAAGTTTTACTGTTTTGTGATTACACTGTTCCCAGGTTTAGACCGTTGCATTCGAGGAACGAAAAAGCAATAACTCAAGTCAGATCTTAGGGACTTTGTTATATTTCCTCTTCTTCTGTCACAGTATCCTCTAATTATGACTAGGTAAAACATTAGTCAAACGAAAAATAAAATTTAGCTAGTCATTTAGTTTTAAAAAACTGCTCATTTAACATCTGGTTAAACTCAATGTTCTGATTTCACAACAACAACATTAACATCAGAAAATTCTAATAACAATACAAATTCATGGACTACGAATTTGAACTTTGATATGGAATTCATGCCTGAGATATCCTCTGTCTGCCCGGCATCATTGAAAGCTTCTCTCTTGTGTGTTCGGCTTTATTTCCTATTTGTATAATTTCTTACATACCTTTGTCTTTAGGAGCTAGTGTTAAACGTTGTTTTGGAAATGGATCTTGCGATTATCGACTTGGAACGCCCTTTACGGACTACGAATGGTATACGAATGTCGGACATGACACTTATATTTACTTCAGATTGGTGATTGTCCTCTTGTTGAACAAGCAGTTATGCTCATCTAGCATGTTACTACTTACTTTCCCTCAAGAGTGCAGTCTAGAACTTACTTTCCCTCAAGGGTACAGTCTAGAGTCTGCTTTTTAAGACATTTCGTTTCGGATAAGTAAGTGCTCGACTAGTGCCCTGACCCTGTTTTGTAACCAAAGAAAATGCGACCACTGAAAATGTGACCTCATTACTTTTGGTTGCTTTGACCAAAAATATTGGTTACTTTGACCCTATTCTAGCGACCATTAAAATGTGACCATAAAGGTGGTGGTCGTTATGACCAATCTTTTAATGTTTACTTTGACCCTGTTTTGAGGACCAAAAAGAAAATCTAGCCCTACGATATCTGGTCATTTCGACTTTTTAGTGTTTGGTCGCCCTATGATTTAGCTAGGCGCGTTTGTACCAAAATTTGTTTGGTCCAATTGACCAGGTCCTTCTAACAGTGCACAACAAAAGTTCCAAAACGGCTGCAAAGAAGATATTTGAAGATTTCGTTCTTTGTTTTGGTTTTCTAAGCCGTTTGGATCGTAACTATGTTCGAAAATTCGAAAACCTGTTGTTCAAGATACTTAAACGTTACGGCGGAATTATCCTTTGCCGGACATTGAATAGAACATTGTGGAATATGCTGAAGACATTGTCGGCTGAATAAAAGGTGAGCTGGAATCACCATGTCGGTAAAGTCATCCATGCGGTTTACAGTTCAACACAGTGAACAATACAGCCTTCTGTGCGTAATGCCACCAATGGGGTTGATATGAGTTCAAGCCCAGCTCATGCGGGCTTCCTCTCCGGCCGTACGTGGGAAGGTCTCCCAGTAACCTGCTGGTGATCGTGGGTTTCCTTTGGGCGTTGGCCGGTTTCTTCCCTCCATAATGCTGATCATCAGTGAAATATTCCCGAGGACAGCGTAAAACACCAATCCAATAAATAAATAAGTACATCTCCCAGTAATACCTTCTGTTCGGTCGTCATCCACGACTTATTGTGGATTTGTCGTTTGGTCTCTGCGATGACGAGGGGATAGGTAACCATAGTGGATACGCCAAAGACTGGAAACGACGCATGCAACAAAGTTATGAATTGGCGGAACCTCAGGTTAACCAAGAAGTGTCTCCAACAGAAACCACACTCCGATCAGAATACCCGGTGTACCACTCTGCTTCTAAAGGCTAGGATACAGGTGAGAAACTTATGTGGACGTGGAGGACGTAGAGGTTCCATTTGGATCAAACAGATGGCTTCGGATAGCCCTGTCTACGAACTACAACCGGAAATAGAAATTGCTCGAACGAGGATTGTGCACCGAAATATGCTGGTTCGGTGTTGTCATTGGAAATAAGCTGCTTCCGTGTAGTCAATTGCCTCTGGACATTCCGAAACTACAGAAGAAGACTGTTAGCCGAACAAAGGCTCAGAAACTTCCCAACAGAAACGGATAGTAGTGTAACAAAGGAAAAATGCCTTACTTCTGCTGAGTCCTGTTTCAGAAAATGACGCCACGACCTGAATCCGAATCCGAAGTGTACATAGACTTAAAAGCTGAAGACAGTGCCTCTGACATCCAAGGGAACTTGACACCCACCACAGCAGTGCACTTACCACACTTCAGGAACCGGAATTCGTCCATCATGTCCAACAAAGCAAAGGAAACTGTCTTGAAGACCATTTGTGCAAAAAAGTGCAATTATTTGTACAAGGAAAAAAAACGATTTCCTCTCTCACAGACTTTATGACAAGAGGAATAGTGTAAAGTTTGACATTAAAAATTATCCTTACTTGGATAGCAATATAACGAAAGGCCCTGCATATGGCGTGTACATATTTGATCTTGTAGCATTTGTCAGATTCTGTGTGTTTTGCGACGATTTCAGTTGATCTCACAACTTTTTACTGCAAAAGCTAGTTATTCCATCAAACGCCAGCACTCAAAGTCTCTTAAATTTTACAATGAGTATATAAATTCTCTTGTAAGTAATTACTGACAGAGCGTGCAGAAGCGCCGGCACTCTGCTTCATACTTCATACTTGTGTCTAATTCCGCTTAACCCGAGCCGGACCTAAAAAATAACTTACTAGGGATCCTCCTGTGCTTCCGTTAGGAAGATGTCGCTATCACAGTGGATGAAGAGCAATTGTTGTTATTTTTTGTGCGCCCAAATATTTTTTTTAAAGTTTTTCTAATATCCTGATAACTATCGGACATGCGGCTTGCGGAATATCGGGGGCAACTCTTCGCCGGCTTTTCGTTAAGAAGGATTTTCTTAGGATGGCGTCGCAACTGTGATAGATATTTTGTTATCGACACCTGATGTTGTAGCATGGCAAATGATTTGAATACCCATTCGCTAGAACATATCTTGGGTCTTTCCAACATCACTGAAAACTGTTGACCGTTTCTCTTGCATGATTCCGCACTTTCTTAGTTTTTTCGGTGGTTTGTGTTATATGTCGTATTGGGAATTGGTCTTGGGATTATTGACCTGGAACATCCTTATTGGTTGAGGGCTAGTAAAACGAATTGTCTGTGTCCGGGAATGGCAAAGCTATTGTGCATGCTTGTTCCATCACCGACATGATCCCTTTGCTGGCGCCGTAATCACTTGGATTAAAACATAAAGGAGGGAGTGGAGGCGTAGTAGGGGTGTGGAGGGGGTAGAGGCGGCGGGTGCGTAAATTGGGGCGTTGTGATTGGTTGAGGGGGTCGTGCGCGTGCGATGTGGAAACTGGGGGCAACTGGAGTGCATAGTATACAAATACTGAGCCAATGAGTCAGCGCAATTTTTTCTATCAGCATGACGTCATTCAGCAAGCACGACTGGAAGTCACTTGGGCTCTACACGGTTCAGTCTTACCTCCCCCGTTTCACCATGCCGAAGACCAAACACCCCATGATAGGCAAACCCGCTGATGTGAACAAAGACCTCGGTACAGCACAGCCTGATGAGAAGAAGGCTAAATGCCTCCGAAGAAGCAGAAGACTGCTGATCAACCGTTATTACCCTATCACAACATTGACATCACCAAAGGCTTCCGAATTCAGGTGCAAGGGAGTAAAGTCACCTTTTATCAAAACTTTGGGCAGCGTTACCAACAGGAAATCATCATACCGGCAGACGCCTGGGATGTTTTCACCTCCAGCTTCGAGCAGGCAGCGAACAGTAAACTCGTCCACACTATGCCAGCCAAAGCTCCACCTACGAATGACGGAGGGCCACTCACTCCCGATACTAACGATGTGTTTGTCAGCTTTTCAGTGTGCCAACATGCCCAAACCGGTGATTGGTGGTGGTATGTGAATATCAAGCCATGGACCCAGTGCTCTTTAGTGGGGAAATATACGCACGTTTTGGCGGGCATCCGTCCGGGCCAACATAAATCTCGTTTCTAGAGGCTCTGCCTAAGGTAGGACATTGTCTGCCCCAACCGACACCTCAGAACACCGGCACCAATAGTGCTACTCATGTCTCCACGGGTATCGCTACCAACACCCCAGCGCCAGCAGCACGCCAACCACGCCACTCCCGGCGCCTTTCTGGATCCTAAGCACTACCAGGTCTTATAAATCTTGATGTGGTACAGCTTTGATGAACACCTCAAGTCTTTGATGTTAAAAGTAACGCGACAGCTGTGTCACGGTTTAAGATTAACCATCCCATTCAGAAGCAGCACTCTTGCTTGGGCTCGATAGGTATTATCGATTTGGACGTGATGAATGAAGGCGCTCAGCGCTTGAACGAGAAGTGCTCAACAGTTTCCAGGCCAAAGTCGAAAGAGACCAATCGGGTGAAGGTAAAGTTTGACTTCCTCAAAGACATTCCCATCGTCAAAGACGGCCCGACGTCAGTTCACCCGGCTTCATCCCAACATCCCAATCACCCCACGAATTCACCCGCTCAGGATAACGACACAACCACCGAGACTAACTCTGAAGGACATCTCATCACCGAAGCTAACTCGCCTCACAACCCAACCGGCGCCCCTGTTGTCCACTCCTTCTCATTCCACAGTTCGCACTACCACACAGCCTGATGTAAGTTCACCTTGCTGCATCCCAACATCCCAAAAACCCCACCGAGTTCAGCCGCCCACGACAACGGCTCAACCACAAAAATTCAGTTCAAGGGCGATCCAACCCCAACCATTCATACTCACACCCACGCCAACACCACACCACATCTCAGATTGTGTAATTTGGTGTTTCTGGGAATGGCAGCCCATGTACGTCACCATGCCTTCCGTGGACTTTCAAGAAGGGGTACCTAGAAGGGGTTTCAAGAAGAAGTCCTATGGCGTTCGACCCGAGGGAACGGACCCTGATGATCGTGGATGACGTGACGGCCGAAGCCGTCGAACGTGTAATGGCACTCTTTACCAAGCGGGGTCGCTGTGAGTTCAAGTCCAGCTCATGCTGGCTTCCTCTCCGGCCGTACAAGTCAAATATTCTTGAATACGGCGCAAAACACCAATCAAATAAATAAATAAATTCTTCACCAATCAGATAAATAAATAAATACTTTACCAAGCGGAGTCACCATCGGAATATCAGAATCTGTTCAACAGAAGCAAAAACCCTCACACCATTAGTTTAAACGCTCAAAATTTGGTGTTGGTCCAAAACCCCAAAGATTTGTTAGTGGTTTTAAGCCCGACCATGTTTGTTTGCGGACGCACGTTTTCCCGGACGAAATCCAGTACGCCTATCTGCGAAAGACATAAGACCTTCCTACACCTCACAGACCGAGTCAGTGTACAAGGGGAAGCCAGTCATGTCAGTTCGCCTACGCCGCTTCGCCCCTTTGTTGCAACTCCAGACCAGTTGCAATTTTGATATCCAACGTACGATCTTCCGTAGACCCGAACCGGCGTTTATCTGTTGTGTGTATGAATGTGCTAAACATGTTTTAAATGGGGCATGAGAATGGGGCCTTAGAAGGCATAATTGCGGCCATGCAAGACGCAGCTGCACACGCTCGTGAAGAAAAGTGTCCGGCTGCATCGTAAGCGCCCCAGTGGCGGACATATCGGCGGACATATCGGTGCTTTGTTAGCCCCCCTCGTGGCCCCCCTTGCGACTTCTGTCCTCGGTGGATTATTCCGTGGGTGCTAGATCGAGACCATGGCACATCTAACCCTGGTCGAACCGCGGCTATTACAAAGGTTGATTCACGACAAGAAATCACCTTACCCGGTCCCTTCTACTGCTACAGCCTTAAGCACGTTGGATGGGGGCACAGAAGACATTTTAAAACATAAATCCTTGTCCAATGAAACAAGATTCGGCGGTACCAACACCCCTTTCAACGCTACCTGACATTTCACGATCAATACCAGCAACCAGTAGCTCCACTCGCTTTCTATACCCAATTGAGGAAGAACCCCAATGGCTTTGTTCAACCCTAGGCTGATCAGATCTTCTATGGGTATGACATGTATCGTCAAAAGTATACGTTGGAGGATGAGGGCGTGGGCAAAAAAGCTAGGCAAGACCTCCAATCTATGCTTGCATGGTATGTGGACGTCTCCATCAACAACAAACTCATCAGTGCCTACACCAACATGTACCCCTATCGGGCGTATATCGAGATTGCTGGCCTATAGTGGTGAGGTCAAAAACACCCACTTGGCGAGCGGTTTGTGAAACAGGGACACCCCCGCATAGATGGGACACCAAGGGCAACAGGAACGAGGGATTTAGGAAACCGCAGGCCCTGGCAGCGAGGAGCAAGTCGATCGATATGATTGGACGGTTTCATTGTGACTTGTTTATTCAAGAGCGATATATTTGTTGAGCATTTCCATTCGACTGCGCCTACACCTGCCAAAGACGCGTTTGACTCCATGTCGGTGTGGCAAGTCGGGGAAGACGAGAGTAGGACCTGCTGATTTTAAGAGGTCACGGCGTTTGTGCGAAAAGTCACAGTTTACCCTAGTGTACAGCTGGGACATTTGAAAGCTCTGGAAAAAGCCCCAGCCAAGTACCGAGTCCGTCGCGTCCTGACTAAATATTTATCCGTGGCCGAGGCGCATACCAGCGTCAACGAACAAAACTTGTTTTCAGGGGTCTCCCCGAACGCCTGATTATAGGCTGTGTGTGGAACACCGCGCTTGACGCTATGTACTCTAACAATCCCCTTAATTTTCAACATTTCTACATTAACTACGTGGCCTTGCGTGGGAGGACGTCAGGTTCCGGCCAAGCCACTCACCCTGAAAGAAGCAAAAATCATGGACAATCGATAACTGTTACAGATTCTGCAGGTAGAACCTTACACACGGGGCATGATACAAGGCCTCCTCCCGTAGAGATACTCCAACATGCCGTCATGTATATGGTCAACACAGATTCTTGCGACCGACCTTTGGAACACTGGGTGGCTTTCTACCTGGATTACGACACATCACCTTTCTAGAGACTATTTTGGTTCTTATGGACTTCCACCTGTCGGCGAGAAAGGGGCGAGATGGTTAGATATCGGCATGGACCATTGGCAACGAAATCCCTGACCTGTATAAAGTTTCCATACAACCATGCGTGGACAATATTGTCTGTATGTCTTATTGCACTGTATTCTTAGTACGTTTGACATGACACATGACAACAATCTGTTGGTATATGACTGGGCGAACCGCATGTTTAGTTTCCGGCCCCCATTCATTGTTCATTGAAATGACTTAAAAAATATATATACACACATTTAAAAATATGTGCTGTCGACAATAAAACATATAGCATTGGACGGACTGCATGCTTGCTATCCCATCTCTCTTCGTTGTTCATGGAAATGATTGTTGTACGTACCCTTAAAGACCCATGTCCCTTCGATAATAATATATATAGCATTGGTTGGACAGAGTGACTGGTATTCCAACCTTGTTTGTTGTTCATTGTTGTTAAAAAATAAGAAATCATATGAAATCTCACTAAAAATAAAAAAAATAATCTGTGGTTGTGTGTGTGTATGAGTTCATTTCTTTTTATTAGAATATTGCATGCCTAGATTAGATATTTCTCTTTTGAGGATGTGGTTGGCCCTGAAAAGGGCCGTTGGAATAGGAAGGTTAGGTTAGGCTGGGCTGGATGGATGGCTGTGTTCGTCGTCTGTAGATGTCCAGGTACATGGTGCCTACACTGTCCTCCAGGACTTCCCGCTAGCCGTAAAGGTATCTGAAGGCATCGTTTTGCTGGACGTACGAGACATCATCGCACACGCATGCCTCGGTTGATCCTGGCTGCACTTTGCTGGTTGCGAAGGACGAACAGGTACAGGTTTTTTCCCACTTGCCTTCGACTCACGCCTTTGGACACAAAATTTGTCCCTCTAATTCCTCTCTGACAATAGTACGTATTGGAGCACAGACCAATGATGGCATCTCCGGTCCATTCGACTTTAAAGACCTGGGGTACGTTTGTAGTAGTGATCTCGTTGGGGTAGACATCGACCACGCTCGGCTTCGTAAGCCTCGTACAGTTCCGGCTTGACGAGGGACTCCCTGTTCGGGTCTGACACTGATTTCTTCAAGCTCACGGGAGATATTGAGCAAAGTCCGTGCCTTTTTCAAAGTGCAAACTCTGACATTCACGTGGCGATCTTGGATCGTCATTGTTTTGCCGTATTCCGAATTCCCCAATACCTGTATGGTTTCCCCGATTAAGGCTTTGGTAGGGCCCTTGTCCCCTTGACGATGAGCTCGAGTCACGTGATCGGCGATGTCACGGAAGCAGGCTTTTGGTGTATACTGGACGGTCTGATACAGACGGGTGACAACAAGTTTGTGGATCAGGTGCCACTGCAGCTACGGTGTCCTCAACCAAATGTTGCTGCCAAACATCCTCCCGATAAACATCTGTTGCGGTTGACTCATGTTGTGTTTGGCGTCGGTGAACGCTGCCATGAAGGGTTCAATGTCGGCGAGGGTTACGTCCGTAGTTTTAAAGATGGGGAACATTCTGCGAACGTCACACCCGATGCCATAGAGCTGACCCTCCATCTAGGTGATAGGCCAAGCAAGGGAAGAAACACAAGCGATTGTTGTAAGCCCCTCGATGATCATGGTCAGGGAGCTTCACTTGGTCAGGGAGCTGACTGGCGCGCCAATAGGTATGTTGAACGTGATGTTGGAAACGATGTCCACGATCCATTTGCTGTTGGGGCGTTGTTGGCGTGCCGATTGCAGGTGGTTCGTCGCAGACAGATGACGTGCCAGAGCCTACAAGCCAAAGTACCAATGAAGGCCTCGGGTTTGGTTGAGAACTCGGGTTGAGGCTGGGCTAGAAATATTCCAGCTGGTTAGTGTCCTAATGACGCAGGCCACATTGAAATTCTGCAGGCTGGTCGAAAAAGAGTGGTTTTAGGTACATGTCTAAATAACACAGCCCCACCACTCGGAAGTTGTATGTGTCCTACAAGGGGCGACGTCGGTGTAAATGTTGGCGAATGGATTGCCAGGGGCGATTATACACTTCCCGTAGCATAGGGTCAGACGATAGTGCCTCAGCACGGGGTACGAGGGGCTCTGCTTGAAACGGGTCGGCGTCCACTCAGCCCACGTCCGTGCATGCGGAAGGTGGAGGAAGAGCGGGGTTGTCAGCCTCACCTTCTTCCCCGATTGAGCTGATCGGCTCTAGTGGACAAAGGCAGCCTCGAGCGAATAGTGGTAGGTCTGTAGCCAGTGAAGATGGGGAGGCGGTGATAGTGGTGGTAGCAATGACGGTCTTATTAGGGTCATTGACCCGCACAGGAGGTAGAGATGAAGTCTCTAAGGGAAGAGCAGGTGAGACGGTGACACGGCCTCTGGTCTGTACAGTTGAGCCTATATAACAGAAAACAAATCAATCGTTTCGCACTGACCACGGACAAGAACGGACGTCATGTCTACCCCAAACGGTAAGAGGAGAGGCTGGAAGAAGAAACCCCATCCCTTAACTCCAACGCGATGGTCATTCCGTCTGAGGGCAAAGCCACTTTTAGACTACACCCAACGGCGGCGGGGAAAGTCCATCGAATGTCAGCTACCTTAAACTACCCAGACGAGTATTTTACATCAAGCTCTACTGCGAGAACTTCGACGGCGCCGTCAGCGAGCACCAGCAGTCAGCAGTCGAGTTGCCGTCAGCAAGCACCAGCAGTCAGCAGTCGAGTTGATCATGATGATCACTCTATCACCAGTTACCCTTAACTAGATCGACAACCATTGACCTCTACCCTACCCCAGCCTATCCAAACTGCCCTTTTGAGGACGACCAGCTCTTTCGAAAGAGACCTTTTCCATCTGACCATTTGTATACCTGTGTACATAGATGTAATTACATATATCTACCTACATAGATGTATCACACATACTATATATATATATATATATATATATATATATATATATATATATATATATATATATATATATATATATATATATATTCTTTTCGAAAGAGACCTGGGGGCCTCCGTGGCTCAGTGGGTTAGCGCGCTAGCGCAGCGTAATGACCCAGGAGCCTCTCACCAATGCGGTCGCTGTGAGTTCAAGTCCAGCTCATGCTGGCTTCCTCTCCGGCCGTAAGTGGGAAGGTCTGCCAGCAACCTGCGGATGGTCGTGGGTTTTCCCCGGGCTTTGCCCGGTTTCCACCCACCATAATGCTGGCCGCCGTCGTATAAGTGAAATATTCTTGAGTACGGCGTAAAACACCAATCAAAAAAAAAAACAATCAATCGGAAGAGACCTTTTCCATCTGACCATTTGTATACCTGTGTACATAGATACATATATCTAACTACATAGATGTATCACACATACACACACACATACACACACACACATATATATATATATATATATATATATATATGGTGGTGACTCTCGTGTCGCTGTGAATAGTGCTTCCGGTTAAATTCCCGATCACCCTGTCGGCAAATATAGACACTTTATAACCGGTGTTCTGATGGTGATGATGAACATAACACCTAAATCCGCCTTTCTGCTAAATTCCCGACCACAATCATGGCATGACAACCCCATCGTGATTTTTTCGTATTCTCAAACTAGAGATCCCTTTTCCTTGTTTGCGTGTATGCTTAGCTTAGCGCTAAACATACGAATGAACCGTCAACGACGGATCTGCGGTTTTATATAACTTAATGACCTCTTCTCCTTCTGGAACATTCAAGAACATTCTACAACCTGGCTGCTTCTGGTCGCGCATGCGCAATTACGTCATGCTGATAGAAATATTACGCTGACTCATAGTCCAGGTATTAGTGCACTATGCACTCCAGTTGGCCGCGCATGTGCTTTGCCACGCCCCTCGTTGCTGACCTGTTGCGAACTTTCCTATGACGTCATGACTATGGAAAATTACCCAAAATCCTCTCCTTTAGAATGCAAATCCAATACACCGTGCACTGGGTTTTGACATCTATGCATTTACGCCAGGCTTGACATGGAAACATGCGTCAGGGATGGTCAGTTGTTACATTTGTTGCACAGGCTAGATAGAGGCGTACACAAGAATTTCTGCCTTATGAACAGTTTATTAAAAATGCCTATGATTGAATAACACAGAATAAACATGGGCCCGTACCAATAAAGAACTTCACCAGCATACCGTCTAATTAAACTCTATGAGGGGAAAAATATCTATATCGACTACACCATGCCCCTATATAATTGTGTGAGGAATTTTTTCTTTTTCATTTTGATTTATTTTTTTTCCTCTGAGTTGTATACAACTATAAAAGGCATGACACAAGCCTTCCGTTTACCCAAAGACTTATTGTATGTTCTCACCTGTGACACAACAGGGATAAAAAACACAGCTGATACTTATATGCTAAATCTTAACTACATATCTCAACAAAACAAGAATTCTGGCTTACCGCTTTGTTGGCGTTGCCGTTGAGTTTACTGCTGCAATGAGTCAATATTTATCTACAATACAATATGTGCGCTGAAAAAGTAGCATCCGGTATACATATATGTCTTACAACATGGATAATACCGTCACTGTGTAAGTGCTACGCCAACGAACATATAGACTAGCTGTCGCTGGTAGCACAATTTTCATGTCTAACTTTGCTTAAAAATAAAAGAAACAGGGACTCAAAAAAAAAATTCACTTTTATGCTAAGTGAAAAAAAAACATGTATTTATTGACTTGTGTAGTTGTGTATGTATTTATGGCTGGCGCCAATGTATATATTTATTGGCTTTAGGTATTTATTGGCTGGCGCTAGGAAAACACACGCTCACACAAGCACGGCTCCCGCAGATACAAGTTACATTACTGGCCTGCGTAGTGCAGGCATGCTCTAGACACAAACCCCGCACTCGTACTCAGCCGCCGGTGACATAACCTTTCATATTGACCATGTAAACTAAGCCACCGATATGTTCCAGGTAACCTACACTACTGCACAGGAAGGTCTTATTTTAATATTTTTCCGTCATAGTAGCAGACGACCATGCCTGAAGACGGGCGTGGCGTGCTTGCTGACAGTGCAGTCAGAATGCTGGTATGCCGCGTTGAAACCGGTTTGCCTTGGTAGTTTTCTAAAAAAAAATGGCAGAATCCGACTGAAACGTATAAAATGCCCGCGTCAGTTGTTCACACCTCACTCTTATTCAGGAAGCTACGGAGATGCCCGCATTGCATGGGGCCGTGGTGTACACGGGTGACCCAAGCTATAATGGGGTGGCGGTTGCAGCGGATGGAGCTACTGAAGAGGCAGATGGACCAGGCCTACCGGACCCAGGGAGGAACTCTACATCCAGCACTTTGGGTCAGAGAGGAGGCAGGTCCTCTTAGACGATGATGAGAAATTGGTGGTGGGTGGGGGTGGGGGGGGGGGGGTGGGGGGGGGGGGGGTGCGTGGCCGTGCATTCCTCAACGCGAAGGCTGCGTATGAGAGAGGCCACACCATCCGTCCGCGAGCACACAACTTCGCGGACATCAACACCGAGATGGCCCTGGAAGGGCAGTACCCACCACCAACTACAAGTCTCCACCCAGTAACCACGGTTAAAACAACAACAGCAGCCCTTATCAGGGCTATTTTCCAGCTGCTTTTTTCAGGGCCACCCATATCTACCGAAGGATAACTTTTTTTTTTCAATCTGAGCGCTTGTGTTTTATGTGTGTCATCATGAAAGAGTTATGTAGGCAACAGGACCAAGTCGTGGAGTGCACCCGCACTAACACCGTGCAGTGGTGCATCCCAGGTAGGCCGGCCAGTGCACCTGGCCCTCGTGCAACAACTCTGTTATTACTACAACTCAGACTCTTCCAGAACGTCACAATCGTTCTAGAACGCCATGACTCAGACTGCGCCCTATGGCGTCATTGACGTCATCATGACGTCATCGCACCAATCACAACGACCCATTTACGCACCCACCGCCTCCACGTCCCCCTCAACACCCTCCCCAACCTACGCCTCCAACCATAAGAATAACCCGAAATTGACCTGATCTACTAATAATGTAAGATGTCTTAAGATTTGCAACATTGTACCCAGGAAGACTTGGACGTTGCTGAGTAGCACAAAAAGAGTTAGAAGATGTAAGGTAAGGGAAAAAGAAATGAAGGTAATGATGGCAGGTACAGAGTCCAGATGGACGGAGGAAGGAAAAAAATCAACGACATATTTTTAACTATGGCAAAATGGAATTAACCAAATATAGTTATCTGCCTATTAACTTCAAAAACAGGCTTTGAAAACGAAGGAAATATTAGATGAGCAAAAACTTCTACCATGACCTACATTAAAAAAGCAAGAAGATGGCGAAGAGAATACTTCTGAATTTCTGTCCAATCTTAATCTACAAAAGCTAATGAAGATGAAGAGCTGGAAGGATATACATTACATTTCTTTGAAGCACATTACGAAGATATTTACTTCGTACTGCTAGTTGAAGCCTCCAAAATGGAGAGTTGCCATTGTCTTTCAGGCAATGTAACATCACCTGCTTACCCAAACCCAACACAGAACGTCAAACCAATATCGCTTTTAAATGTAAAATATAAAATTATCTCAAATTGCATTGCAAATAGAATTAAGTTTGTTTTAAACGAATTTATTCACGAAAACCAAATGGATTTATCTTAGGGAGGTATATAGGTGAAAACATTTGTGTTATATATGACCTGATGTTTGAAACCAAAAACAAATCCCCGGACTTTTATTATCTCTTGATATCGAAACGGCCTTTGATTCTATTTCCTGCACCTTTATTAACGAAGTTATAAAAACGTATAATATTGGTGTTACGACCCAAACTGTCTGTATTATAAAGAGACGGCTTGTTCGAAATACAGGACAGTTTAGCCGCACCAAAAAAGTAACCAAAACCAGCAGATTTTATTTACAACAATTTATTAGCTTAACAAGAACAGATAATAAGACTTATACAAATACTTATACAAAGTACTTAAGTTTAACAAGAATGGATAGCAGTATCTATACAAATACTAAAGTACTTACGGTGTCAAGTCCAAACGTACGCATATATTCCACAATATATATACCACATAGGCATAAATGCTCAGAGGCAATTCACAAGAGGGAAAATCCACAGTATAACTGAGTGTATGACGAAATATACACAAAATTCCCACAGACAGGGTCCGTGTGCTAATAAGCACTGTGTATACAAGAGCACAAATCAAACATACAAGTTCAGACTGAACAAGTGCTCGGTGGAGAAAGGATATAACAAAGCCAGAGGCTATAGAGACACCAAAATTCAGCACAAAGGCCTACTAAAGTAATACACAGCGAAAGCATCCAAACTCTCAATAATTCTCCTTTTTCCGTTCTCTGTTCTCTCCCCGTCCTTATATAGCCTGGTGGGAATTGTCCAGAATAAGAAAATTCCGAACACTTGATGTAAACAAACAGGAACCGAACTGAGCGCATTCTGGAATATTCTAAGGTAGAGGCAGACAGCACTCCCTGAACTTAGCATATATGTATGTAAACAGTGGCAAGCTATATTTAGAAACTGACGGCAGTCGCGCACATAACATTGGTAATATGATTAAAAATTGGATTAATGTACTATATAAACATATAAGCAGTTTGCATTATTTTTTCGAAGTGTCGCGTGACAAGACGATTCAGTTTCACCATATCTATGTTTACTTTGTGCTAAAATTTTATGAACAATGGTGCGAGAAAATAAATCTATGTGAGGAAAAAAATTATGATTATAATTGAATTTAAGATAAACCTGTACGCTGATTATTAACAGTTAACCTTTGATGGTTAAGAATTATCCCTTTGAGACTCATTAGAATGCTTAGACCCATTTTATCGACATTCTGGGTTAAAAATGAGGCTCTATGAGGTTCGCTAATGAAGTTATGCAGAGAGATAAAACTTGGCTGGTGCAACGATTTTACAGTACTTTGTGTTAATTTGTCCACCTTAGATTTCAGAATATTTCGGAAATAAATTACATCAGGAAAATTGATGCAATGAAATCAGATTTGAGAAATTTAACGCTCTTGGGCAAAGTCCTTATCATTGATAATGGGCAATATCGAATGCGAACGCGTTGGATTCATCGCCCGCATCGGGGGGATCTATGAGCACATCTCATCAAAACATCTCGTTCCATAGTGTCCACATATGATAAAATTATACAATGGAATTGCTCAAGACTTCAGGTGAATTTGATTGAAATAACACAGCTTGTCCAATTTCTAATCCAGTTGCATTTTAGTCTTCAGTTAACTCGCCCTGAAGACACCCTGACAAAGATAAAATAACCCCTAAAAAGTATACACCATAGAGTAGTTATTCAGATGAAGAATCACGAGCTAGTGACGGCTCCTCTGTCCGCACAAATGATACTGTTGTTAATAGTCCTGCCGCTCTGAATACAGAGCTTCAGGCTTTGTCCGCACGTGTTTCATTGTCTGAAACGATCACATTGTGTTCCATGGCCTGTGTTCTGTAATTATGACCGATTTTATTGCCCATAGCCCCCTATGGAGCGGTAATAGCATAAATAATAAGGGCTAGACAGTGGAAGATTTTTTATCCAAGAAGGAACTGTGTTATTTTATTCATGGTTCTAATACCTATTTGCAACAAGGTATAATCACCCTTATTTTGCTATCGATGTCACAATCACCGATCCCGGAAAGTACATGGTGATCTTTGTGCAAGTATAGTGATGATTTTCCTATTGTCCTCAAGCATCTCACTTCTAATTCTTTAGAATGTATAGGTAGGCGGAAATTCGATATAGCAGACTGAATCGCATTTGAGATTTTCTGTGAGGCTGATATCACTACGTACAAGCTCTCAGCGCTGGCAAAGGATCACACTAATCCATCCAACTACCGTCCTATGGCTATCCTAGCTGTGTCTGTAAGGCTATACGGACGGGATGGTAAAAATGATAGACTTATTTGATTTTTAGAAACCAACAGTTTACTGTCCAACATACAATGCGGTTTCGTGAAGATAGATCTAATTTATATCACCTTTCACGACTTGAGGCGTTGACCCATGATGCTCTTAATAATGTTCAACATGTGGTGTCGATATTTTCGACCAGAAAAGTTGTGTGACACACCATGGAAATATGCTACAGTTTTTTTAAAACACCTTTCTGATATGGAACTTTAAGTTTACTTATCATTATTTATATCGAAATGTTTATCTCATCGTCACTTTAAGGTGCGGGTGGGGTCCACGTTTCCTGAATCTTGTTTTCAAGAATTGGGTGTACCTCAGGGCAGTACTCTATTATCGACATTGTTTGGCATAAAAAATGAATAGGTTAGCCAAAACATTAACATCTGGCACAGAGAGTTCTTTATATGCTGACGATTTTCTTACATGCTACCGTGCTAAGGACATAAATAACGTCGGACGACAGCTGTAGCTTTTGTCTAACAAAGATCGAGAAGTGGGCACTTGAATATGGTTTTACATTTTGAACCTCTATAGCCGTCGATATGCATTTTGCTGCGAACAGAAACATTATCTAGACCCTGAGCTAAAACTTTATGGGCGAACTAATGAAGATTGTTGAAGAAAATAAGGTTTTACAGGTTACTTTTGACAGCAAATAATCTTTTATAGGCCTAGTACCGATTAGGGAGCTGACCGATCTGTTCTATTAAATCTATTTCGATCAAAGGTAGTCTAAATTGGACTATGGTCCGGTCATGTACACTTCTGCTTAGAAGTAGTATCTTGATTGGTGCTTCTAGAACATCACCGGTTGAGGGTTTAGAGGTCATTCAACAAACCCTGTCTATATGGCTGTGTTTTGAATGCATTATATGTAGATACATTAAACCAAGTCCTAACAAGATTGGCAATTTGTTCGGTCTTCGTATTCGTGCGCATATTGTAGATGCCAACAACAAGAAGTAATAGGAGATAGCTCCAGTCTCTTTTCTGGAGTCTTCTCCATGTCTTCTTCCACAACTTCAGTTGATATTTGATCTACGTCAACATATAAGAAAAGCAGATACAATTCCTCTTATACTTCAGCAAGTTGAAGTCAAGGGTATAACTACATCCGGATTGTATTTATTTATTTATTTATTTAATTGGTGTTTTACGCCGTACTCAAGAATATTTCACTTATACGACGGCGGCCAGCATTATGGTGGGTGGAAACCGGGCAGAGCCCGGCGGAAACCCACGACCATCCGCAGGTTGCTGCCAGACCTTCCCACTTACGCATCCGGATTGTAAATCTATTGTATATATATATATATATATATATATATATATTATTATATATATATATATATATATAAGCATAGTAGACCTACAATTAGGATTTGGGGGGGGGGGGGGGGCAGGAATTATTGTTTTTGTATGTATTCGAAGTCCAGCCATTGCTAAAGGAAGGCGGATGAACTGATGTAACTATTCTAATAATTCAGCTTCATGGAGAAGGCTGCGCGGGCCTGCGTTGCCTTGTTGTGAACGTCTTAGCGCAGCGCAATGACCCAGGAATCTCTCACCAATCCGATCGCTGTGAGTTCAAGATAAGCTGATGCGGACTTACTCTTTGGCCGTAGCCGCCGATATGCCCATGTGGGCAGATCTTTCTGCAACCTGCGGGTGGCCGTGGGTTTCCACCGGGATTTGTCCACTTTCCTCCCATCATAACTGCTGGTCGCCGTTGCTTAAGTGAACTATTCTTGAGAAGGCCCAACGGCGCTAAACAGCAATCCAGTACCCACTAAATAAAATAGGTCTAAATAATTCGAAAAGACTGCACATTTCTATAAATAGATTGGTAGGCTACGTGTAGGCCGCTAATTAAATTCGACCTGTTATAGGTTTAGGTTACTACATGGGCGGTGAAAAAAATGCGTTGGCCTATATTTACCGGTAGGCTCTTAACAAATGATATAGACAACTATCGCTCGGTGTTTTTTGTTGGCTTTGTTTACACAATTTTTGCCTAAAAGATATGGTAGGCCTATGTAATATACCGAAAATTCGCCTCCCTGCATATAGGTCTGCATAGGCCTATATTGGCCTACGGAGGCCTTCTTCTTTGCACAACTTATTTATATGAGTGACCCAACAAAAGCTTGTAGGCGCTATACTGCATGTCATGCTTCGTCAAACGTTTTGCAGTGAATGTATCGAGGTATGTTGTGGTTGGCCACGGATGTAGGCCTATAAAGCCAACTTTACCTAGTGCTACTAAATGCCCATTAGCCTATCTCGCTGAGCTGTGAAAACACGAGGTAGAACCATAGCCCTCTGCACAGTGACCCTCCACGATTAAGAAACCCTGCACGAACAGATTATTCCTACAGCAACAGGACCCCGTCTTTATATGTTAGCTTTGTGTTTCGATTTTATTGTCTACGCCCCGCCTTGCCAAAACAGCTAAGTTCCTTGGATGCGAAAGGCCAGCCGCCTTCTGTTGGAACTTTGACGTCACATCCGTCGATTTCCTCAGACCCTGATATGCCGCCATTTTGATAGTCGAGGTTTTAGACAAAGCTAGTTGGCCGAGTGACATCGATGAAGTGTTGCCAGTTATCGAGAAATAAGGTCACCTTCCGAAAAGGCAATACCTGTCCGAAATGATACAACCCTGCCAGTGACAAGATTCCGGCATCAAAATGAGTTCTACGGTGAGTTTAAACGATCTTCGTAAAGTTTTGTCGCGCTGTGTTGTTGTGTGTAGTTTATCGGTGAGTGAGTACGGTGTGTCGCGCACTCGCATCGATCAGCTGCCCGCCACCTTCTCTTCTGCTGAGGCGGTCTGCTGAGGTAGGCAAACCACCGCCTCGCCCTCACACTTGATTTTTTCTTCACGCCAAAGCAGTGGTCATTTACTTCACGTTTGGAACATAATAATAATTTTTCGCCCACCTCACACCTTTTCTGAGTTCGGACACTAAAATATTACCAACTATAGAGTCATGGCTGTTTTTCAGTTTACGAAGTAATTATGTAGGTCATACGAAGTACGATAACTGAGGGGGATATGACGATAGTAGTCTACACGCTGTTTTTGAGCTGTCAGCTCATTGTAACGATCAGACTTCGGCATAAGTAGGTCACGTGTGAAAACTGTCAGTATCATCATTTGGTTTGTGCCGTCATGTGTTATGACTGCACAACCGCATTGATTTGTTCAAATCGGTTTCTACAGTTTTCAAGTATACAAGTGTGACAAATACTCACACGCCATTTATTAGTGGTTCCCCAGCAGCCCATTATCGGTTACACTGCTTTCTGCCATTGGTGGACACGCTTTTTTGCTCATCTGTTGCCAGTGGTTTGCCACTAGTGATCCACTATAGGTTGCCATCATTGATCTGATATCGAGTCATCAGTGGTATTGATTTGAGTACATGCTGCCTATCCTCTATCCTCAGAGTTCCAGGCATGAGGTTCATTTCCAGGGAGCATCCAGGCAGGGTCTGTTGAGATAATATTTCCCCCTGCCAGGTCTTAGGTCTTATAGAAGAATAAAACACCTGTCCTGTTTGGAACAAGTACAATCAACATCAATGACGTCAATAAACATGCATCTGATACATGTTCTAAATTAATGAACAGATAGCACATAATAGTCATAGAGGAAAAAAAAATTTAATATTTGTACAAAAAACAAAAGAAATCACACTTATGCAGTGAGTCTTGAAAACAAGTGTAATATGGTCCAACCACTTAACTTTGAGATCCAGTTCTAACTTCTGTCCTTCCTGAATCTGTCCAGATCACAATTTTTTAGCCAGGGTTTAATATCCAGAGCCTGGTTGGTCAAAACTGTATGAAGATTTAACCCTAGATGAAACTTTAAGCCAAGTCTTCAAAAACAATTGCATAACTGTACATTATATATGACCTAAATCTGCTGCTGTAATATTTTGATTTTCGACAACTGTGTTGCCTAAAAATGTGAATATAAAATATGACGTAATACTAGTATCAGCTAACAACTGGGGCCTGCTCAATACCAGTTTGTTCGCATATATAGCTTCCTACAAGAGGCAAAAAAAATTTTTTCATTGCTGTTAACAATATCAGTATGATAGCAATTGGTTTAATTTAGTGCAGTAAATCACCTGTAATTTCATGGAAAGTTTCATCAACTTATCACCCTACTGTACTAAATTGGTTAAAAATTGCCAGAAATTTATGTGATACACAGTAAGTCACATAACATATGGAAATTTATGTGATACGCAGTAAGTCACATAACATACAGAAATTTATGTGGTTAGCAGTAAGTCACATAACATGGAAATTTATGTGATTAGCAGTAAATCACATAACATAGGGGAAGTGTGGACGGTTTGGGAAAACTTTCATGAAATTATAGGTGATTTAGTGAACTTGGTTTTACATTTTTATATAGCCATATGTTGATCCAAAACGTAAAGCCACTAGTATATGTTCAGACTGATTTGTCAAACGGATCTGTTATCTTAACATTAATTAACAAAAGAAGCCAGTTACGTCTCCCAAAAGGGTGTTTAATTTTTTTTAACACACATGAAATTACACCATTATAGATAAGACTGTACAGAGTACAATATTTAACACTTTTTAGTGTAAATGTATCACATTACTGTAATTCTTCAACCTTTTCGCATGTTTGCAAGGTGCCTATTCAAGCATATTCTCACGGCATTATTCTGAGTAGACTGATGAAATTATACTTTTTGTGAAGCCTTGAAACTGACCAATCCAACCTAATTTTGTTTTGTCTCCAAAGTGAGAGTAAAAATGAGCATAAATTGCAAAGGTTGCAGAATTGTGCTCATACTAGATGTAGTTAGATTTCTTTTCAGTTGCTTCAGGTTTTTCTGTTACCTACCTATTATATACTTAGGACCAGTACTGCTATAGTACTATCAAGGATATCTGGGAAGAAAAAAATTCAACATGAAGGCTTTCTTATTGTATATAACTCCCTTTGTTTTAAAAAACGAAAGCATTTATGAATTATACCCATAATAATGTATAATCATAGATTTCTGAATGGAGATAAATCATCGACATGGGATTTGTTCTAGAAATATTTTTACCTATATAAATTCAGGCTCATCTCAGACTGAAAATATAAAATATATTTAATATTATCACATTTAATATTATTTTAAGAATTCTACATGCAGCATAAGCATTCAGAAATAACTTTTAAAAATAATCATATTGTAAAAATATTTTCATAGAATATACATGTGTTAATTGTGTAATTGCCTACATTGTTTTCATACCACCCTTGGGTTATTCCCCTTTGCAGTACAGCATCCTGTCATAAGACTTCATGTGAACATCATAAAGAGGTCACTGACCTGTCAATAAAAGCCACCTTTTTCGCACAACTGACAACTCAAGTTAGTTGTCCTTACAGGAAATACTGAAATCCAAACACCAAAACTAGTGCCAAAATGATGAGGCTGGGCTAAATGGCACCTCAGTCAATAGATTTTCCACCACTGTAAAACAGCTTCTGAATCATGCAGTGTATGTGTTTAGTTTTAACACAGAAAGACTTGCTTTATATGACGTTAATATTAACAAATGGATATTTTGACAAAGTGGATACTATGCACCGGCTGGTTTCATTAGTCTGATGTCTGGGCAAATTGCCAATAGTGGGCCACAAATGTGTGCCATGTGGGTACTGTCTTCTTCGTTGTATCATTAGTAAAGAAAAAAAATATATCGCTTTTTGAAATGCCAGACTTTGGACATGGCTTTGATCCTATTGATAGCAGCTGAATGTGACTGCATTGATTTTATATATTTATTTATTATTTGTTTGGTTAAAATGGTGTTTTTATTGTTGTTTTTACCCCAGACACAAAAGTGTGGATTCATACTCAGATTTCCAAGAAATATATGTTAGATTTATTCACGAGGGAACCAACTAAGTCAGATCTGACTTTAGACCTAGCTCAGACAAATTAAAGGTTGATTGTGGTGACATTTGACCGTCTGTTAGGTAAAGGCGGGGTCACTAGACATCACCACAATCAACATTTAATTCACTTGATCTCTCTTTAGTCCATATGTTGTACTCTAATGTTCCACGAACGTTCCCAAACTTGCACTTCAAACACAAAATACATTGACAGATTTGAAAAATGATAAATTTAATGCACTTATCTACCTTGTAAGTATTATTAATGTGATACATTACCAGGCCAAAATGGATTCCTTCCACCATAATGCAGGCTGTCCTTGTACAAGTGAAATATTCTTGAGTATGTCGTAAAACACCATTAAAGTAGATTAGTAAATCAGTAATATTTTACCATAAATAACTTTTTTTAAAATTTTTTGAAAGTTGTAGGCTGCTTAATTTTTTTAGTCCCCTCCCTGTGTTGCACTGCATGCTATTTGAGTTGTGCAGTTGCTCTTGTGCACAGTCATTCATGCAATTTTTATTCTCATTTTTTTCACTCATCTTTGTCATTTGTGAACCATTGTTTGCTCGTCGTGTATGCAATGACAGTGTAGCTGGCACTTTTACCAATCACTCTCAAGCTCCAAAAAAGCCATGTGCCTGTTTCATTGGTACAAGAACTCACCATTAAGGTTTTGAACTGTGAACAACAACAGACCTCTGAGCTGTTGGCCCTATGAAAGCTCAGTCAGTCATGTCAGCCATTAGCGATCTGAGTGAAACAACAAAGTGGATGAAAGTAAGACCTTATTTAGGTCTAGCTAGTTTCCAGCTTCATAGTGGCAACTATTACAAGAAATTCATTCATGATCAGTAGACCAAATTACAACTAAAGTAATTAAATACTTTCACATAAATGTATTAAAATTTTCAACAAAATTTTATCATGTGACTACATGAAAAGAACAAATAGTGAGCTTTCACAATTTTTAACCGATTTCAGTATTTACGTGGAAGTATGTTCTAGCTCCTCATGTTAAATCCTGTTAAATTTTAAAGCAGTTGAAGGACAAGTTCTAGAGAAACACCTGTTTTAATATTTTCGAATATCTGGGTCATGGTGGCTAAGTAGGTCAGTGATATGCAACGTTTTGTACAGTGACATGTAGCCGAAACAACAGAACAGTGCAAATTAGTTATAACTGCACATAACGATTTTATAGCAAAACTGAAAATCAGCCAATGGAGAAAAAAAATTACACGAAATTCCAGATAAGTACTAAATTTGATAAAAATTTGAGCTGCAATGGCGCCGGCACCTAAAGTCATATCAATTTGGAAACAACAGTTTTGTTTACCAGATATGGAACTTTCATTTCTATAAGTTTTGTTCCTTAAACTCTGTGAGTACATTTGGAAATATTCATGTTTTTTTGTCCCTCATTTTTTTTGCTTGCTAATTGTTTCAGAACTGTACAGTAAAAATAAAAGATCACCACAGATTCGTGATGAGAAGCTCAAACTATATGTACACTAAGTATTTTAAATTTGATGTTTAATTTGAAAACTTTTTGATCGTGCCACAGTTATGCAAATAAGTGAACTTTTTTAAAATGTCTTCAAGCTTTATTTTAATACCCTGGCATGTTCTGTCAGCAGATTAAATTTCAACTTGATCCCATCAGCTGAGTTTGCACATTGCAGACAGAGCATTCCTTGAACTACAATTTCGTGCAAGTTTCAGATTTTTAGCTTTCATAGTTTTTGAGTTTCAGGCCATTGGAATTGTGTAACTAAGTTGTAGTTTCTATATCTATACTTTGTGTTGCTCAAGGCTGTTTTGTTCGATGCTGTCCCATGTCTGTGGGATTATTTGTGAAGAATATATGAAGCCATCAGATTTGATGGCGACACTACCAGGTTGCGTAAACTCCTTGCCACAGTCCGCAATTAATCTTCCATTTGCATGTACTAACATGTTTACGTTTGACCCCATAGCACTGTCCCTAAATCTGTGAAGCACAGAAGCTCTGGGTGTCATAATTTTTGTCCCGTGAGACCAGTCAAATTCCTGAGAGGGGTTGACCGATCAAATTTTTCACAAAATTGACAGCTGCTTCCAAACTAGCTTTCTTATTGGCATTTGGCAAGTCTCTGTTTAAATCATGACAGCCTTGTTTTCAGAAACAGGTCAGCTACATGTATTTATGGATCAGGGCTTTGGGGAATCCCTCACTGATATGGGGTATATCATATACTATCAGTGTCATCGTTATCAGTTTAGTCAATCCGTGACTAACATTGGTCTACACCATGGTGCATTGAATCAAAAGCCTCCAACCAGCTTGGTCACTGTTCAAGTCCAGCTCATGCTGCTTCCTCTCTGGTCGTACGTGAGATGGTCTTCCAGCAACCTGCAGATAGTCATGGGTTCTCCCACCATAAAGCTGGCCGTCATCATATAAGTGAAATATTCTTGAGTATGCTGTAAACATGAATCAAATAAATAAATTAAAACTAAAATTAATCTGTTGTGCATTAACAAAGCAAGAAGAATATCTCAGCCAATTAAACAGCAGCAAGTTGAGCAATGGTGGTAACCAGTACTATACCCTAAGTCGTTAGAACAAGGTAACAAGGGTCCATGTACTGGACTATATCAGAGGCAGGTGAAACAGGAGTTTTCACTACTTTCACTACTGCAGTTCCCTGAAAATCACACAGATTTATACCTATGGGTGAACAATTCGTATATCATATCTTATTGAGGCAAAATCTACACAAACATCAGCTGTACTCAGTATTTTTTTTTTTTTTTTCGCTGTGCACTAGACTTATAATTTTGGATCACCCATTTGCGACAAAACTAAGAATTGCAGGGAAACAGTGAAAACCAAATTCATGACAAAATACCAAACTACTTTAGGGAGAATATGTAATATGTTCTATACTGCACTGTAAGTATACTAAATTTCTGCTTAATTCGTTACTTGGTTTGATTGGTAAATATCATGAAATGGGGAACACAGGAACAAATAATACTGCTTTTGTGATCCAGACTCTAACTACGCCAGGTAGAATACCCATAATATTTAAATTAAAAAACGTAGATCAGTTTGACTTGCTTCATCGGGTTTTGGCATTAAGTGACTTTAAATTAATCTGAAGGAAAATACCCATAGATTTGCCGATTTCATTGTGTTGCCAAAAATATGTTAATGTATTTGGTTTCCACAAATCCCCCAAAGGCCCCGGACACCAGTCTACATGTATTTTATATATTTGTAATCCTTACATAAAGTTGCATCTGGCACATTTTTTGTTACATTCAGTTATCTGAATTTTCAAATGTTGTGACTTTTCATTGGCCTGTAATTGCCTGATTTGCATATTGACAAAATTCATTATCAGCATACTTTCTGCGCCTAGTCTCGAACTTATCATACTTTAAATTTCAAGAGATTCTGATCAGTGTTTCTGGAGAAGATGTTTTGAAGTTTTCAACATACTCCAATATGGCCGCATGTTGGATGGGCGTAGGATCCGACCACCATGCGTGTAGGAAGAGTGTAATATCACGGGAAGCTGGTCACATGACACACCGATCACACAGCCAAGAAGGGGGTAGTATGGGCGTAGGATCCGACCACCATGCGTGTAGGAAGAGTATAATATCACGGGAAGCTGTTCACATAGGATCTTCACGTAGGATCCGACCACCATGGCCGTAGGGTTTTACGACATACACTAACATTCATACATTTAACATATCTGACTTGCATCAAATGCGGCATTGTTCAACACCACCCTTGTTGTTTCTCTCAGAATAGAAAAAATATTCACAAACGTTCTAGTTCCCAACATGGTCTCTAATTTGCACATAATCATGATAATATGCAGATTGAGTTTTGACTGTTTTTGCAATTATTCTGTGAACGCAAAACCACATCCTACATGTACAACACAGGATTTTCTTCAATGAAAGCTTTTCTAAAGTCAGTTAATGCTAAATATAGTGTATAGTTATAACAGAACGTATACCTGATAATACCACAAATGGCTAATTAACAATATTAGTACAGCTTTTGGCGAGAGCTTACATCATCTCCTGTTGTCCGAGAATGCAGTTACGAATTTATATTTCCACTGACACTAATAAACTTTGACGAGAAACGGGTAAGCAAAACTCTGAAGTCGTACATTGGGCTAGCCCAGCTTTTTACTGGCTTGAACATCGTGTCTTGTTTATAGCCAGTGTTTAGGCAAATGCTAAAGTGCCATAAAATGGTCTAAACAAGACTACATGCTCTTGAGATCCGCGTATCATACCATCAGGATGATGCCAAGATCTGCGCATGGGCCGCTCATCCTGGCCGTATGATTTGCATAGGATCCGCTCCACATCCAATGAAAATGCGCGTAGTATGGGCGAATGATAAATGTAGAGTATATCGTTAGGGTTAGGCAGCATTGTATAACAATTTCAATAGGTGTCCCACAGGACTATGTACATGGACCCGTAAGAATATGAACGATTTCAGTAGGTGTCCCACAGGACTATGTACGTGGACCCCTAAGAATGTGAACGATTTCAGTAGGTGTCCCACAGGACTGTGTGCATGGATCCCTAAGAATATGAACGATTTCAGTAGGTGCCCCACAGGACTGTGTGCATGGATTCCTAAGAATATGAACGATTTCAATAGGTGTCCCACAGGACTACATGCATGGATCCCTAAGAATATGGATGATTTCAGTAGGTGTCCCACAGGACTATGTGCATGGATCCCTAAGAATATGAACGATTTCAGTAGGTGTCCCACAGGACTGTATGCATGGATCCCTAAGAATATGAATTATTTCAGTAGGTGTCCCACAGGACTGTGTGCATGGATTCCTAAGAATATGAATGATTTCAATAGGTGTCCCACAGGACTATATGCATGGATCCCTAAGAATATGGACGATTTCAGTAGGTGTCCCACAGGACTATGTGCATGGATCCCTAAGAATATGAACGATTTCAATAGGTGTCCCACAGGACTATATGCATGGATTCCTAAGAATATGAACAATTTCAATAGGTGTCCCACAGGACTATATGCATGGATCCCTAAGAATATGGACGATTTCAGTAGGTGTCCCACAGGACTGTGTGCATGGATCCTAAGAATATGAATGATTTCAATAGGTGTCCCACAGGACTATATGCATGGATCCCTAAGAATATGAACGATTTCAATAGGTGGCCCACAGGACTATGTGCATGGGCCCCTAAGAATATGAATAATTTCAATAGGTGTCCCACAGGACTGTACATGGATCCCTAAGAATATGGATGATTTCAGTAGGTGTCCCACAGGACTGTGTGCATGGATCCCTAAGAATATGAACGATTTCAATAGATGTCCCACAGGACTATATGCATGGATCCCTAAGAATATGGACGATTTCAATAGGTGGCCCACAGGACTATGTGCATGGGCCCCTAAGAATATGAATGATTTCAATAGGTGTCCCACAGGACTGTACATGGATCCCTAAGAATATGGATGATTTCAGTAGGTGTCCCACAGGACTGTGTGTACGGACCCCTAAGAATATGAACGATTTCAGTAGGTGTCCCACAGGACTATATGCATGGATCCCTAAGAATATGGACGATTTCAATAGGTGGCCCACAGGACTATGTGCATGGGCCCCTAAGAATATGAATGATTTCAATAGGTGTCCCACAGGACTGTACATGGATCCCTAAGAATATGGATGATTTCAGTAGGTGTCCCACAGGACTGTGTGTACGGACCCCTAAGAATATGAACGATTTCAGTAGGTGTCCCACAGGACTATATGCCTGGATCCCTAAGAATATGGACGATTTCAATAGGTGTCCCACAGGACTATATGCATGGATCCCTAAGAATATGGACGATTTCAATAGGTGTCCCACAGGACTATATGCATGGATTCCTAAGAATATGAACGATTTCAATAGGTGTCCCACAGGACTGTACATGGATCCCTAAGAATATGAATGATTTCAGTAGGTGTCCCACAGGACTATGTGCATGGACCCCTAAGAATATGAACGATTTCAATTGGTGTCCTGCAGGACTATGTACATGGACCCCTTAAGAATATGAGCGATTTCAATTGGTGTCCCATAGGACTATGTGCATGGATCCCTAAGAATATGAACGATATTCATAGGTGTCCCATAGGACTGTGCATGGATCCCTAAGAATATGAACAATTTCAATAGGTGTCTCATAGAACTGTGCGCATGGACCCTTAAGAATATGAATTATTTCAATAGGTGTCCCACAGGACTGTGCATGGATCCCTAAGAATATGAACGATTTCAATAGGTGTCCCACAGGACTATGTGCATGGATCCCTAAGAAAATGAACAATTTCATTTGGTGTCCCACAGGACTGTGCATGGGCCCCTAAGAATATGAACAATTTCAATGGGTGTCCCACAGGACTATGTGCATGGGCCCCGAAGAATATGAACAATTTCAATTGGTGTCCCACAGGACTATGTGCATGGATCTATAAGAATATGAACAAGTTTCAATTGGAGTCCTACGGGACTGTGCATGGATCCTTAAGAATATGAATGATTTCAATAGACGTCCCACAGGACTATGAGCATGGACCCTTAAGAGTATGAACGATTTCAATAGGTGTTCTGCAGGTTAACCTTCATGGACCCCTGATAATGAGAACAAGAGGCTTTACAGGCTATTAGGTTGGAAGCTGCCTAATTGTCAGTTTTTGGAAGAATTAATGTCTGCAGGAGGAGTGGTCAAATTTTAGTTTCTAATGACAAGAAGTGTTGCATTTTAAGGAAAAGCAGGGTAAATCTTCATACCTGTGGAATTTACATTTACAGAAAAGAAAATAAGAAAAAACGCCTTCTCCACAAAAGATCATATCCAGACACTTAGAGTATCAACCTGCATTGGTTCCTGCATACATGTGTGTGAACAACCGGGGAAATTTGCCCTAAGCCATATATTTTGGTGTAACTGCCCACATCAAATTAAAAGAACTTTCTCTTATAAGTAACACATGTGCGGTTGGTACAGTTGGGTCCAAGATTTGCAGCTTAGCATTGATTGTAACAAAACTGCTTTGTGCAAGAGTGGTTTAAGCATTGCAGTATCTCAGTCTCTGGGGTCATACCAAAGACCTTAAAAATGGTACATGTACTTCCTGCTGACACGCTTGGTGCTGGACACTGAGAGGTTAGAGCAAGGAAACATGACTAGTTGGTCCAGTGTCAGTATAATGTGACAGAATGGGGCATCTTTTCAGTGTTGGCCCAGTGTCAGTATAATGTGACAGAATGGGGCGTCCTGTCTGGTGTCTTCAGCATGGTAATTCAGTGGAGGCAGCACGTTGGTGGCATGGACTCACCCTGCCACAAGAAAACACAGTATGTATACACACACCTGCGTGTATAATGGCTCCTCTTCGTCATATGACTGAAAAATTGTAATGTCTGACATCAAAGCCCAAGTAGTCATTCAATCTCTGTTTTGTATCTAGGGCATAAAACAAAGTTCATTGAAATTGTACGTATAGCAGGTTGTTGCTTTCTCCTGCCTGTTCTTTTGTTTTTTTTCACACCCCATCATACAGTGTATAAATCTGGCCAGTGTGAATTGATTTACATGTTAATAATATTGATAATATATTTGTTATCAGTTTTAATTTCCTGTCAATATAAAATTGTGTTTGACAGATCTGTATCTAACATAACCTACACGTTACCCATCCTGTGACCTGAATGGCCTTCATACCAGTCAGAAGGATACCATACATTTCCTGTTTACGGCACATGTGTACATGTATAAATGTATGTTATATTTTTAACAAGCCTAAATTTGTGAAAGGTTTTAGGCATTAACTTGATAAGTATCTGTCTGAAAATCAGGAGTATGTAATAAAAGGTTTGGCGCCTATTGTCTCTGCAACTTGTAATCTGGTATAACCAGGTCATCAATGTTTTTTTTCTTTCCCTCACACGTTTGTAGCCCCATACATGCGTCTTTTGTCTCCATAAAAGGTAACAGGGTCCATAATTACCAACATGTAGATTTCCTGAGCAAAGTGTGATATGGTGGCCTGTGAGTGGCAAGTATGAGATATGAGCATGAATTTTGAAAAGGCTAAATAAATCGATAATTAAAAGAGAACGTAATAAAAGTGAAATATAGTAAAATTTAAATAATATGTAATAACAAATTCAAGCGCAAAATCAACTGGGACAAAAACCCAGATTTAATGGAAAATAGAAACAAAATCAAACAGAAAGCAGAAACAAATTAATATGTAATTTCAAGTCAAAATACAAATATAAGACAAGAAACAAGTCGTAAGCGCATAAAATCTCTCTAGCGTGCCATTTATCCTCCCAGAATTCCCTTTTAAAATACACTATTTAGGCAGTTGCCCCCCTGGGGTATTTATAGAACAGCATGTTTATTGACTTGTTCCACTTTATGCTCCTTTATTCCCCCGAATGTGCCTACAGTCACAGTGGAGATTTTCATGTGTTTACGGCATTCTTGGTTGCTACTTACTAGTTGTTCAAACCGTTCAAACTGGAAGTCGGACCTCACCAAAAAAATTACAAATTTGGCATTTTTATAATTGAAAACCTTCTGCAGCTAGAACGGTACAGCAGAAAAGTGTGAGTATGTAGAGACTCATTTTCTCCAGTACCCCATGTCTCATAGACTTGAAATTTAGCATTCATTTTTGACAAACATTCACTGGAGATTATTTGGAAAGAAAAACAACATAGTATGTGATCAAATTAGGTTTAAGCTGGTACAGCAGAAGTGATGGCAGGTGGAAACTAAAATTTGAAAATCCTGATCGTGAATCTGGTCTTACTTATTACATGTTATGTGTACCATTGTGTAAATTGGGCTGAAAGTGTGAAGAAGCACAATTAGCCACATACATGTATTTGCAGGTCATGTGACAGGAAATTGTTACAGCTGTAAAGCTGATCATTGCTGTGTGAAAAGGCCATTTTATACTTACTGTATATGCATGCTGAAAATTGTGGAACTGTGTTAAAAATCACAGGACTTGATACATTTCTTCAGAATATTGCCCAAAGGCTGATTTACTATATTTGACACATTTACCTGTACATGCTATGTGGTGAACACACAGTTTATTGATGACAAGGAAGAATATATGCCTCTTTATATTTAGTTTGTACTTGGTTTTATCAGCTGGCCCAGCTCTCTGTGCTGGGAAACCTATGGAAATAGTTCGGATTTTTATTATTTTTTTTCTGTTTTTTTGAAAGCTTTTTGTATGCTTTAAGAACTGTAAAAAGAAAAGTTTGTCTTGGGTGTTGTTGAAATTCGATGATTTTAGAACAAGGTTACGAGTCAAATTGTGGCTGTTTTTGGTCACGTGACATGGTGGCCATTATGGATTTTGATCAAAACCTTTAAAAACCTTCTTCTCAAGAACCAATGAACGGATTCTTTTGAAATTTTATATATTTGTATAGTGATCCCAGTGAGAACAAGTTTTAAAAAATCTTGGACATGCATTGAAAACTTTGGCAGCTCGCCATTGGTCGAACTTTTTGAGGTATAGTGTAAACAGTTTTTCAGTTGGGTAATTTCAGTGGCCTGGAACTCAAGAACTGTTAAATCTACAAATCCGAGACTTGCACCAAATTATATCCCAAGATATGTACATGTAGTTTCTCTCATGTGCCAATGGATTTAAACTACGATCAATAGTTTTCTCACTAGAAATGTTTAATTGACACCACCCTACTTCAGAAATAGAAATGTAAGCTTGTGCATTTAACATAGACTTTAAAGGTAACTGTGTATTACTATACATGTGCTGCAGGTAACCTAGCCACCCATAGGTCGGCTGCCTATCAGTCAAACCGAGAAATGAACAACTTTTCCTCCTCTTTAGAGCTATCAGCGTACAATTTTGAATGTTTGCACGTAAGCTGGCCCTATTCGCAATGCATCATGGGTAATTCTCAACAATCTTAACAGCATTTTCTATCCACACATTAGGATAGGGCTTTAGGATGCCGCACAGAAAAGTAACTACAAAACCATACACCATGGCTGTGGACTGGGGATCTTTTTTAAAGAAAACAACACACAACATCACTTTTTCCTTCCAACTACCTAGACCAAAATTTCAAATGTTTATAATCTCCTAACATTTCCTGTCAGCTTCATGCACTCTGTCCTTGCCTGCTCTTAAAACTGAACTGAGCCCAGGCAAACTGGATGGGACACTAAGAGTAGGGTGATTGCACACCATGTGTCAAGCAGCCTTAAATGTACATACTTTACCAGGTGCGGTGATTGCAAAAGCTTTATAAAGGCAAGACACTGTGGTGGTTTTCAATCCTTGACACAATATGTATGATATCTGGTAGTGGGGGGGTTCAAACCCCGTTAAATATTTTTCATTTTTGTCATACTTTTGTGATCCATGTTGTCTGGTTTTGTAAGCAATGTTACAATTTGTACATACAGGTTGAATTTGTTCAATTTTTCATCGTTTATGTGCTTTGGCAGTTGAATCGAGCTATTCGTCGTTATGTGTGTTAGTTTGCAAACAGATTATTTTCCAAAGCTTAATTTTTCCAACCATGGCAAATTACTTCAGTGCCATACTTTCATTGTGTTTTCTTACTTGAAATTCAGTTGGGCCTTGAAGCTTGGTCATCAGTATTGGTGTAAGGAAGGTAACAGCTTTAACTTATGTATTTGATTTTGTACACGTTACTACATTGAATTTTATGTTTTCTCTTTATCACTGTTTTTTTTTTTGTTAGTTTTTCAAAATTAACTTGCATATGATGCTTATCACACATGGGCATATAATGCTTAGCACATACATAATGCACATGCTTTCTGGGAGAATACTTCCAAGCTTCAAGTCTGATGTATTAATTTGTGTTGTTGATTGGATTGTAAAGTCGAAAAGTCGATGCCATTTGATCAGTCTTGCATACTTGATCAGTCTTGAATGCTTGATCAGTTCTTATCATATAGTACATGCATTTGTTCTAGCTATAGCGCAAATAATATGATTTCATTTGTAGTAAGGAAAGTGGTAAGAAAGAAAAACTAATTCTGTTTCTCATGGGCTGGATAAGTGTGAAGATGTGAAAAGAAAGGCGGATATATATATCACTATATATAGTGTTCTATATTTAGGCTGCGTGTATGGTAGCAGTAAGCTGTATCACCATGTAACATATGCTGTATGTTGAGTTGCGTTTATATTGATTTATAGCAAACCGATCAGTGGGAAATCTACATATTGTCCTTCATTGGCCATATATTAACATACACTTAGACATACCTATACTTATCTTTCCTAAAAACCTGAGTATCTATAAGGAATTCATGTGGTATTATGTCCTTGTACTGAGGTAAGTTTACATGTAAGAATACAGAATGTGCTGTATTCTTAGTGATTCACTGTGTTGTGTGTGTACATGATATTGTATCATTGTAAATTGTGCTGAACATTCCATTTGTTTTGTGCAAAAATTGACACCATTGACTCACAGCAGTATCATTTAATGCTCATACTTTGATTGTATGATCTACAGTAGAATTAATCTTATACTGGTATAGTTTGGCACATGCACACACACACAGACACACGAAAACAAGGCCACCATTGCAATATTGTCATACTCTTGTACTGGTCATCACAATCATACTTAATGTATTTTCACACTCCTCTCTGGTTTTGGAACTGGAACAAAGGATTTGCTACAGACTAAACACTGGAGAAATCAAATCAAATAAGAGCAACATTTCTTCAGACCTGTCCTTCAAGGTGTGTGTGCCACAAAACTTACAGTGTAACTTATGGGTGACACATCATGCTTACTGGGAGGGTAATTTGGTCAACTGGTTTGGTAAAAGACATTGTAATGTTTGTTTCAATAAAAATGCATGTACATATAAATGTTGATACTTTGCCAGTTCAAGGTAATATGACTTTGCTTTCCTTTTACCCAGGTACAAACTTGACATAAGCTGAATCTATGTTCTGTAGGTGGAACTAATGAAGAGATAGCAGTCCTGGATATTCTCCATGTTTACCTTCTTGGCATGCTTCTAATACATATATATGTATCTAAGGCAGTAACAGCCTAAAAAAAAAAAAAGTGAGATTTTTTGCTGGGAAATTTTTCCAGCAAAAAAAGTAAATCCAAAAATTTAGGAGAAAAAAAAAGTGATTTTTGACTGTTTTTTTTTTTTTTTGAATTACAAAGAATATTATCTTTACTTGCATGTGAGATAGACTTACATGCTTGGAAAGTCTGAATTTATGTTCCGAGGGACAAAATTTATTATGACTCAGTCCAGCTTTTACATGTACCATTCATCCTTGTATACATGTAAAAACCTTAAGCTGACGTCACTCGTTCATTGACTATTCATATACCTGGAGTAGCAAACAACAAGCCGGTAATTTTTACTTTGGCCAATAAGAAAACTAATCATTTTATAGGAATAAGAGTAAAAATTCACTGAATCTGTCCTACGAAACATGATATAAAAATAATGGAGACCAATGACAATCACCAACGCTGCACAACCTCCAAGGTCAAAGGTCAAGTCTGGCTGTATTACGACGAGCGTAACTGGAAGCAGTGCTTTGTTCAAGTGAAGGAACTTTTTCCAAAGCGAGGAATAGAGGACAAATGTTTAGATGGGCAAGGAAGACGGCTGGATGAGGTTAGTTAGTCTGGTGTGGTTATTCCTGCACACGTACACCTCGCTTCAAGTTTGCTTCCCCCTGCAAGTCGAATAAAAAGGAACAGAGTTCATTTGGTTTTGGCGAGCAAAGATATATCTTCCAGGTTCCTTGTATGGATTTATATGTGTGTCCTGCTCATCTGTATTTTTCCCCATCGCTGGTAACTTTTACTGTTGTATTTAGCTACGTGTTCGTGTAAAATAGAACATACATTTAAATGTAGGTAGACTTTTAAGCTGATAAGAAATTGCAAACACTCTCTGCTTAAAATAGATATTTTTCTTGCGTTTTAAAACTTTCAACTTGTTATTATGCAGCTACGATAATGCACAGCTGCATGTACATATTGATACTTTCAGTTAAATTAGGTGTCTCAGATTGGTAGATGTCATTTGTTGTTTAAAAAGAAAGTGTAATCCCAAACATGCCAAATAACAATATTATTACTGTGAAATTGGGTATGTGCTGATACTGTGGTTTAATCAGTGTAGTAAGCACGTCATTTTTTCTTTCTGTGATATGCTTTCGTTTTCGTAGTGATCAGAATACATGCACATGTGTCTGTATATATTGATGCTAATTTCTTAAAGGCCCTAGGAGGGTGCTTCTTTCAGTTTTTTTTTTTTTTTTTTTTTGTTAAGTGTACCCATTTTGAGGAGAACCACTTTTAACATGACAGTAAAATTGTATCACTATTAAAATTGAATGTGGTATGTGTCTAATCTAACATGTTACAATGGAAACTAATCACTCCGCGCTTCTCTACAACAAATACTGGAGCTTCATGTATGATTATTCCTGTTTTCCTGTTGTGCTAAGCTGTCATCATAGCATTTAATAACAACATAATTAGATGTATCTTTTTAGACAGATATTTTTGGAAAAGTTCTTGCTAACATACAGGAAAAAAGTACAGACCTCATATTTGCTGTAATAATTCTATCCGTGTGCAGATCAATGCAAAAAGAAGACGCAAGACAAAAATAACCCTTGAAATCACAGAAAGGCATACATGCTGTGAAGTATTATTAGGGTGCAATGAATTTATTTTGAATTATATATGTAGTTGTCTGGAAATTCATTGGGTAAAATTGGAAATTTGGCCAATATTTGGTATGGGTACAAACTGTTGCTAGAGGTACATTTACATTTATGTGTGTTACAATATTCCAGGATACTGTAGAGTTGTTCATTAGGTGACTTCAAACTCACTCACATGCTCTATGTGTGCTTTCATTTGATATACGTCTACACAATATAATTTATAAATGTGAAGTCGACCAGAATGCGCAAAAACAAGAAGAAATAACAGCTGCGCAAAGATGTAATTACGTGTGTAGGTTTAACATTCACTTTATTTATTTTTTTTCATTTTTTGTATTTGCGGATGTCTGATGTCTGTCACACCTTCCTTCCTTTTCCCCACAAATTCTATCTCAAGAAAGCTACTGAGGCTGGTGGGTTTTTACATGTTTATCTGTGTAGACATGCACCCCTCTTCAGTACCCCACGACTTAACATCTTTATAAACATGCCAGTCTTCTATATAGGCACATATATACATAATGAGGTGCATATAAATGCGGTACATACAACTGTGTCATAGCTGAACTTACCATAGATTAACCAGAACAAGTCAAGCATAGCAAACGGCACTGTAAAGTAGGCCATTACATGTGTTTTTTTAAATCCCAAGCGTATGTGCAGGTTTTACGGTGAAATGTTGAGGTGATTGCATGTACCCTGGCAAGTTGTAGAAGTACCTGCAGCTGCACATGTACTTGTGCTCTCACTTGCCCTAGGATATGGACAGATGATAACCTGTGTAGGAGGGCAGAGTTCTGATCACCTAAAATGATCAAATCTTTCATGAACACACATTTTTAGCATGTGTATTTTCCACTCTCAATTTTCGCCCAACATCACAGTCGGCTCGGGCAAATTTTGTACAGAAATCTTGAACAATGCTGAGGTCACTCACATAGTCATGAGACCAGAAGTAGTGTCAGATAATACAAAAACCAACCAATGGCTCAACCATTGGTTCTAATACTACGTTATACGCACGGATTATATTGATCTAAAATATGCACAGCGTGATTCCATCTTTTACCGGGAACACTTTTATTCATGTATGCTGATTAAATAGTTCCGTGCGAGAGCACCAGTGGTGACGCAAGGACTAAACACACCTACGTGCGTCGCTCCGGTGTAAGGAGTATGATTTTTAGCTCGTCTGTATAAAGTACAGGCGTAGCGTATGTCGTACCCTGAGCGTCGGCGTCATATGATACAGAAAGCAATGTTACACAAAATATTAGGGGTGATACTTTATAGAGTAATGCAGGTATTGAGCCCAGGGTTTGCACATGTAGAGCACAATATCACGAGGGGGATATTCCATCGTTGATTGGATGTGTGCATATTGAAAGATTAGTTTACAGATATACCCATTAGTCCTAATTATAAAGGTTATAACCTGTTTAAGGAAAATATTACAGAGAGGGCTTCTAAGAAAGGTAATAATGACTTTAAATCCATCGAAAACTATATAGTTACTGCCTTAGCCGATCACCAGCCCGCCGCCCGGAAAGGCGGTGCGGCTCAGCGTCACAGAAGACCAACCCAAGCTCAGCTGACCTAAATAACCTGGGAATTAAACGATGTCATTTTCGAGATGGATTCTAGCTACACAGAAGTAAATATATTGCCTTATGAATTTGAACCCATAGTAGACGACGTTGAGGTTCCGATTTATGACACTGACATCTCTGGCCAGACTTTAGTGTCCGAGTGTTCAGACGTTGAATTTGATCTTTGTCCAGGCATTTCCATGCTTTAGCTTTATCCTGTGTTTCACTGGACATTCCCTGTGTTTATCTTAAGATTTAATATTTATTTACTATTCTGTCTACTTCACAGTTAATTCATTCTGTTCCCCGAGAGATTCAAAATTGATACCTGTATTCGATGACAACGACCGGTACATGTTGCTTGCGGCATTCCGAATAGCATATGCCTTCAGGGGCAAATTCTTGCATACAATATATTTATACATGTACAACGTGGACGTTAGCGTTAATATATAGACATTTAGTATCAGTTCAGTTAATAGTATTTTGTAACTACTGATTACAGGTGCCGTTGTGGAAATTATAGTCTTTTTTTATTTTAGAAATTCGCCTATATTCAGCTGTCTGTAAAATTAGTTATACTCGCTACCAAAATTGCCTTCAGTTAGTGACACGTACAACACAAGCTCTACGCATGGATATTTTGGAAGTTCATATTTGTGCAAAGAAAATCAAATTAGAACATTTTTTCTAATTCATAATGTTAAACTCCATAAGCATAGTTTAGACACCAAGAACTCATTGCCTTGGGTGACGTCATAATTATTCAAAAACCAGTGGCATGCTGGGGAATCGGCGTGGAGAGTGATTTGTTTTACAACTGGTGCACCAACCTGCGTAAAGAACAAACTCAACGCAGTAACACATGCTGCACTACACTCTCAGCGAATAGATTACATTGTGTGTTTTTTTATAACAAAATTTCCTAACATCCAGCTTTACAACCAAAGTGCCGTGAGGTAATATACTACAACAGATAAAATTACATTCATTTATTAAGGTTATGTTATACTGAAACGTGTAAGCAATTTCAAGTATGGCAGAGGCTTTAACAGGGTTTACAGGAAGATCGAAAGCAATTTAGGAAACTGGTGTCGCCCTCCGTCAAAACATGTTGAACTCTGCTCAATATCCAGCATGCCATTGGTTTTTGAATAATTATGACTTCACTCAGTATTCCATCTTTGATTCCGTGTGTACATATTAAGTACTTGATTTCCTGACTTAGTGTATTGTGTACAAGAATAAATGTTAAACAGTGTTAGGTGTGGTTTCTCAAGGGAGATTGCTAATTTCATCGCTAATGTTCTGTGAGCATTTTAATTACCGCAAAGGACCATATTCACGATTTCAGTTATCTCTGTATTGAGCTAAAGTTTTGCATTCAATTGTTTAATTTAGGCAATCTCTTTGGTAGCCTTTGCTACCAATTCTAGGTTTGACATGATACAGGAGTGTGTATTCATCTATTTATAAATAGTCTGATATCTTTCTCAGTATACTTTCTGAGGTTAAATTGTGTCTAAAATCAAAACGCTCCCGTATCTTCTTGGGATCATACCTAAGTGTCAGAGCAAAAGTCCAAGGAAATGGAAGTACCGGAAATGTAGATACCCACACCAGGAGACACGTGCATCTGCAGTGTTGTGTAGCTGCCTAACCACACCCATATTGATTTCCATTTGGCAGGTAAAAGCCTCTACTGACTTGTAATCAAGCACTGTACGTTAACATGAACCTCTACTGCCGTACTTCAGAATGGTGCTGTTGTGTGCCTGATAGCTGTGAAAGATGAAGTCCTCTTTAGGACTGCTGTTGTTGTAACAATAGTGGATTATGGCTCAGAAGGCAAAACATGATGCCTCAGATCGATGTACCTGCTCATGTACATGTCATGCTCTCGGGGACACTTTTATAGTGCTGGTAGTATTCTCAACTTTTTCATGTGTTCATATTTTGTACTGTAGAGTTATTCTGCTTGACATTTATGATCTCTAAATACATTTAGAGTAAAAGTATACTGTGTACATGTATGTGTTGTATGAAATCCAGCTTGGAATTCATGTCACTATTCAAACAAGATATAAACCAGTAAGACATGCCTGTTGTGCAGTTTGAAGGATGATTGGAGTCAGATCTCAAATAATGTGAATATATTTTATAAAGTGTATATCTATTAACTGTGACACATTATAAAGCCACAATCCTTCATACCTTTTCTTTGCACTCATGCAGTCGGTGAATGTGTAACTGAATGTTGTAAAACAGTTGTTGAGTTGAGCTCTTGAGGAAAATAAAACCGTAGATCTTCAAATCTTACCTTTATCCAAGAAAGAAACTTGAATATAGAGATAAAACTACATTGGCATGATAGACAAGCTTCCGATCGTAAGAAAATTCAATTTTGTCAATCTAGACAAAATAGTACTTTCAAAATATGACAAAATGAACACTTTTCACACTTGTCAAAATGTTTAGGATTTAGAGTAGCATTGTATGTGGCTAATTTAGATAAAAGAAAGGCCAGTAAGTAGGATAGTTGTTAAGAAAATGAAAGTATAAAAATGCTGATTTACTTTTAGCTCGTATATTTTTTTGTGTAGGAAAAAAGATTCCACCAGTCTCTGCTGCTACACCAGTCTTCTGTTCTGTGGTGTGTTCAGTCCTTGTGTGGTGTTGCATTTGGCTTTGTCTTAAATTTTCCATTCTCAATGTCTTCATTTTGTTTTTCAGGAAAATTTAATAGCATATTTCATTATGAGGAGCTTTCAAATTGTATAATAATTATAAAGTTCTGGGCCCAGTTGTACAAAAGTGTATTAGTTAATACCGATACCTATTTTTAAATTTTAGTCAGACTCAGCATCAATATGCGGTTGTCTAAAGTCAACGCAGTGCGTACTTTACGCATTTATTTTTGGGCTGAGTACAAAATGTAGCCAAATCTAGTATTTAGTCTTATACAGTTTTGAACAACCCGGCCCTGATTATGTAATTTGTAATTAACAAACTTTCTTGTATTTTCAGAGGGAGCTCAGATCTACTCAACCAAATGTGACTAGAAGTGCCAGTAAGAATTCCTTTGTGGCCCGGTCCACTGTTAACAACCACGTTCGATTGAGTAGAGATGATTCGCCGGCGAGAAAGAAAACTGCCAAAAAACTTGGAAGAAAACTTTCATCGGTTACACAGTCATCTAAACAACCTCTCAAAGTAAAGATACAAAATGCCCAGATTCTTCCAGAGATGGCTCCGCTGAAAGCAGAAGATCTACAACGTCTCGAAATACGTCATGAGGACAGTAAAATGTCCAAGTCAATGGATCTAGTTTGTTTAAACCATTGGTTGTCAGTGAAACAATTTCCCAGGACGAAGTCTGTTCTGTCTCACAAAAGACAAGTTTCAAGGAAGAGGAGTGTTTCTGAACAGGTGACCCGAAAGAGCAAACAGGAGACAATGTCTTGAAAACCAAGCATGTAGGCTCCGGAAATAAAGAAGAGAACAAGTCAAGAGAGCTCATTCAAGGTCGGAAAAAGCGTTCTGCAACAATGCCTGCAGAAGACAAGGGTTCCATGTCTGAAGTGCTGAAACCGATTTCAGGGAAATGAAGGGAGAAAATGAAATTGCAAAATATTTCTTATTTAAGACTTAGTGGAAGAAGAAGTGGAACTCATTCTCCTTCGAAAGTAAACAATGAAAAAAGAGACAAGACTGAAATCGGTGCTTACAGCAGTTGTAAACTAAAACAACCGTCTGGCATTGACAAGTGCCAACAGATCGAGGAATCGAATATAGACAGGGATGTGAAATATGCTAGTATGTCAATTCTGAAAGCACGTCCAACAAGAAAAAGAGCTGTTTTCAGCATAACGGCAGAATCCCAGACTCACAAGAATTTAGATCGCAGTGTGGGTCTTCAAACCAGCTGTTTGGACAAAAATGCAAATCAAAGTAAAGTTAACCTTTGCTCGTCAGATTTGACACAGGAACAGACCGATCTTCCTGAATACAACAGTAAGGTCTCCAAGAAGATGCAGGGGGTGTTGAGCAGTTCTGGACAGTTGTCACCCAACGTGCCAGTAAGAAGGGAGCATGATTCTAGCAGTACCTGTGCATCACCAACAATCGACGGTGAACAGGAAACAGGATCTGATATTCAATGGTGTGAACCTCAAGTGAAGTTAACCGTCAAACAGAGTCAGATAAAAAGGTCTCGTTTAGGGACTACAGTAGAAAAACCCGTTGGGAATGATAGCAAAGAATCATCTACGAAAGAGCTCCTGGAATACGAAGTGAAAGAGAAAAAAAGTCTAAGTCGTGAACTAAGTAATCTTACCTTTAGTAATCCAGGTCGAGCCCTAGCAGACTCATTGAGTGTTTCAGTGGAGGCGCCAGGCATGAGAGTGAAGAGAAATATTCCTAAAGTCAGCTATCTTCCTAGCAATTCAGTAGAGAAGCATGAAAAAACAAAGTCGGAGGGGGGAAAATTCAAACTGTCCTCTGTTTCTCGTTTGAGACTCTGGAAAGAGAAGCAAGCCAGCCTGAAGAGGAAAACTATTTCACAACGTAATCAGCCATTTAAGAAAAAGCAAAAGATTACTGACAAAGTTCCGTCAATCTTAACTGCTAACGCAGCTACAAACACATTAGAATCCACTCCCGTGAATGTTGAGAGACCGAATAACTCGGAAAGGGGTACAATTAAACCTGCCATCAGTGATCAAAGACAAACTATTCTGAGACAATTTGACAGTGACTGTGCACCCATCATGCCCATGAAACGTAAAAGGGGGCGTCCTCCTAAAATCAAACGGTTGATTAGACGCAAAGCCCCCATGGACACAGAAATAAGAGAGTCTAACACAGAGAAGATAGTTGTTCCGTTCTCAAGTCAGGGAGCTAGCGCTATTGAAGTTGTTAATGTTCGCCAGCAGATAATAGCAACAAGTGAAACGGACCTCGCAGTTCTCAGAAACCTATCTATTACTGAAACAAATTGCACCCAGGGTGACCTTGGTACTACTGCAGTTGATATCACAAACAATGGTTTGAGCATTATTTCTGATGCTGAGGTCATTGATACCGGAAATACTGACACAAGCTTCATAGATAACGTTAATTCTGTAGCAAGCTTAACAGTTGCAAGTAATACTGAAATTGACATCATAGACACTGGGACTTTAGAAAGCAACTTTACCGAGTGTGTTGATACTGAAAGTAGTTTTACTGACAGCAGTACTAGGCAAGCCGGTGAACCTCGCTTAGATATCGTTGACACTTCCCTTTCTAACTCTTCCGTGAACCAGACGAAATTTCCAGTTTCTGTTAGCCACGCAACTGCACAGACAGACCTGATTCTTCCTCAGAAAATGTCTAAAAAGAAGCGTAAGCGTCGTAGTTACAAGGGATGTTTGGATTCTAGCTTTAAATCTAAGAAGAAGATCTCAAAACAGCAAGCTGTAAATATCACCATACCACAAGAACAGGGAATTATAAGATTACTATCTGCTGGGCATAGGCATGTCAAAGACCAGTCAGCGACACTGGCTGAAAATCCTCGTCTGAATTCCACAGTGGTAGAAGATAGTGTTCATGAAGAACATTCATATGCTAGAAATAGTCCAAGGTCATCCCATTTACGCCAAATCACCACTGAGGATTTACGTGCTGGCTGTCTTCAGTCAGTCAAGCAAACTCAGAACACCATCGTTGTCTTCGATAAACAGGAAGATTGTGCACCCAAAATTTTTGAGCAGTCTGTCAGAAGCGATGATTTTTCGTCGGATGTGTCTTTGCAGAAACCTGACATTTTAACGTTGAACTCAAATGTGCAAGAGAAATCCCCCAATAACTGTATGCCTTCATATGGTGTAAATTCAGTGCCATTTATTGATAGTATCTCAACCGAAAATGTCTGTGTTCAGCTTGAATCGGGATCAGCTGTGTCAGAGTCGACAAATTTGATCACGGGAAAAACTTGTGAAATTCTGTTAATAGATCCCATCACGGATGAAGAGATTCAACAGAAAGAAAGTGAGGGAATGTGCCAACTGACAGTATCCGAAAAAGAAAGTTGCTCTGTGAGTGTGGCTTTTCCAAACCTAGAGAAAGACATTGTGGCAAATGGGACAGAAATAATCCCTTCTGGTGAATCCTTAGGGAAAAAACGTGACGAAATCAAGCCAATGTGCGATAGTTCCCTGCAGTCGGAATTGAAAGGGAAAGGTGAGATCACAGATATTAGAACATGCAAGCAAGATTCAGCTGTTACACCACTCACTAATGATGACGACAGTGATAAGTGCAGCCCAACTGTTGTACGATATGATGGTGCTAAAGAAAACGCCAACCAAGTGGAGAAAACGACAGAAGCACAAGAGAAAAATACATTTATTCTGGAAAGCAGTAGTGACGTCAGATGTACAGAAGCGACCAAACCAGTAATCCACAATCTTGCTGTACCAACTGAGACCATAGAGTCCATTAGTTGTAGAGGGCGAAGAACTGAAACTGATGAGGGTTCTGACGAGTCACTTTCTCGTGCATCTTTGAAAAGCAATGACGGATTTGTCACAGATACTGTACAGGGTAGTTCTGGAACCTCCATTCTCACAACTCAACACTCAACATCCCCTCTGTCGGTTCTTGTTGACGAATGGGAAGACGCTGACGCACCTCCACAATTAACACCAGTTTTCAATAACTCGACCCAGAGTGATGAGTTATCCATTGAGCTAGCAAGCCCACCTATTCTATTGGCGAGTGACAGCTGTCTAACACCCATGTCTGACAATGGACTGTTGTCACGTGAAGAAGTACCACATTTGTCAGTCTTTAATGGAAGCAAAATCCTACCGTCACAATCCACAGAGGACCAAACCCAAAGTCTTGAAACATCTACTTCCTCAGAAAGTACGTGTATATATCCAACCGTGTTTACTACTACTGAAGAGTCAGGAAATGGTTGCATAGATGATCCAGGCGACGTCATCCAAACATCTGATGTAACTGAATTGGGCAACATAGATACAGCAGCTGAGAGCAAAAATTCTGGCCAGTTTGCGATTCCAAATAAGGCTGAAATGGTTGGCACCTCAGAAGGATCGATGACACCAAACAAAGGTGCCTGTGTATCAATGGGAGAGACTGAAATAACAGAGGGCAATCCAGTGGTGATTCCATTTAAGAGACCGAGAGGAAGGCCTAGAAAGTCAAAAGGGAGAAAGTTCAAGGCTGCTAAGCCGACTATTTTCCCACCAGGATCCCATAAACCAAAAACCAAAGCCAGAGAAGAGAAAGCTTTGTCAAGTGGAGATGGTGGTAAACAAACTATAACTGTAACAAGGACATTTTCTCTAAGACCGCAGGTATCACGATCGCCGCTGGAGAATATAGCTTTAAGATTTGGAGGTGATGAAGCTTACTTCTCCTTGAAGAAAAAAGTGAAGACATCATCAAGTACTCTTTCACAATCGCCGTCACAAACGATTTTGTCCGGAAGCAACTGCCATTCATTGATGGTTGAAGAAAGTCTCAGGAAGCATCATTGTAAACCTTGCAGTGTTCTGCTAACTGATTTTGTGAAACAATTAAATCTTGAAAGCATTGACTCTTCAGATGACAGCGACTCTTATGAATGTTTTGAAAGCGGAGATGTTGACACAGCAGAAGATTTTTTCTCTGATGCAAATACAGAAGAACGGCCTAATAATATGTTAGACATATATAGTCAGCATGGCAGTGGCGCCTCTGGCTTCAAGAAGAAACAACTCAGCCCAGCTTCTTTTTTGAAAGACGACACTGATCAAGATATTCTTGCTACAGAAATTTTGGAGATGTTTGCTAACTACAAATGCAAGTATTGTGATTACTGCTCGGAATCCAGCCAGTTGATGGAAGAACATATATATATCCATAAGGAATTTTTTGCAGCCTACCCAGTGTGCTGTTCGAATTGTCCAAGACGTTTTACCGATCAAAGCACTTTCAGAGACCATCACATACAGCAACATCCACATGATCTGCAGAGATGTGAGGTATTTGAGGCTATAGACGAAAAAGATCATTACCAAATTGTATTGAGGGATGGATCAACGATTGATTTGAAGATGACTGATATTGCTGGTAATCCAACTTTGCATTCGGAAGAGGAAAATATCAGCGAACAATCTGAATTTGTCCAGGAAGACAACTATGTGTTCGATAGTAAATTGAACTATTCTGACGAAAAACTTGCATTGGAAGCAGAGCCGTCTCTAGCATCATTTAACGACGGCCATCAAAGTGATAAGTGTGAGCTGACTACTTACTCGCCGGACGTGGAAATCAAAAAGTTGATGCAAGACATTCTTGACGAAATTGAAAACTGCTCCAAAGCCACTTTAAACCCTTCTCTGGAAAATATTGACCAGGCATCAGTGAAGGCAGTAAAAGCCCGCGAAGCTATTCAGCAACTTCCACAGGAATGCAACAGAAATGATACATCAGAGGACGGTCATCTGAATCAGCCGGAAGAACCAAGGAGTTCCTCTCAAGTGTTTGATAAATCGCCTTCACCCATTACCATTTTACTGTCTAAAGATGGGATAGCAGAGCCTGCCGATGGGCAGACGGAAGCGAGCAGTCTTGAACAGTCATCTGCCACTGACTTGCAATTGGAAGAAGCATCTCCACAAGTGTGTGAAAAAAACCCTGACAATTCAAACGAAACCAAGGCAAAAGTAGATCCAGTTGTTGAGAAGTTGCGCAAAATTGTGCGTTCTAACCCACCAACAATTTGCACGACTTCAAGTATCAATACACAAGCACCTACACCTTGTGAATCCCGCATGCCCTCTGTTCTTCTACAAACCGAGCAAGCGGGAAGGAAAGAATCCTCGGTTATCAACACACCATCCTCAACAGCTCCATTTATCATCTCAGTTGTTGTGAATGGAAATGTTGAAGTATCCACACCTGATGGTAATATAACCAAGCAACCACCAGGTACTTTCATCTGCACTTATTGCACGCATGGTGCTGACGATCGCAGCAGGATGGTCGAACACGTCACACAGATGCATTCTGATGACACCCAGTATACCTGTTGTATTTGCGATAAAGCGTTTTCTTCTAAGATGTCAGTTATTCATCAGCATATAAAGACAAATCACCCTGGGCAAGATCAGCAAAAATTGTGTAAGCCTTTGCCGAGTTTCTATGCTTTGAGTGAGCTCAGAGAACATGACTCTGTTCGTACGAAAACCTCTGATAACATCTTCGAAATGTTCAGTCCTGTCGGAGACACGAGTTCATCGACTTTTGAGAAAGATGAACCTCTGCGTCGGCACTTCAGAAAAGCCAGGGATGTTATGCTCTTCAGGGAGAAAGCCAAACGGCAGGCTGAAGCGGACAGCACAACTTCTGGAACAGGAGAAGATGCTAGCGAAACAGCTCACATGGAGATACCCAGGCCTGATCCTTTCATGTCAAGTCAAGCTACACAACAGTCCATCAGCCCTAAGAGTGTAAGAAATGAAATTCAAAGCATACCTAATAATACAATGGAGACCGAACAAGAACAAGAGATGATGGACCGAGATGGTGACAAGATGTTTCAGGCAAACTACCAAAACGAAGATGACTCGTGCACAGTCACAAGCTCAGAGAAGTCCGCTGTAGCAGATTCGCGTGAGGAAAAAGAATCTAAATACAGGTACTTACTTGACCTTTTTTCGACTGTGTAGTTTAACATTTTCCAGACACTTTACTGGGATGCCATGACTTTACCTCAGTAAGGGTTTTATTCTGTTGATGTAAAATAGCAAATTATTCACTGTTCATAATACGGGTTATTGATGTGTCTATTTTAAAGAGCAACGTACACATTAACTAATTTGATCTTCATGTTTGTCTTTTAAAATGTTTTAGAGCTCAAGGTGACAAAAAAGAATGTGAATCTGGGATGGTGGAAGGCAAATCTCAGGATGATAGTCCCACAGATGATGGCGTATCCACGGAGAACTCGAATAGCGACACTATGTTAAAGATCGTCAGTGTTGTTAGTTTGAGTTGTATGCATTCTTCTCCAACCAAAGATGAAAGCCAAAAAACCTTGTCGAATGATGACAAGGCCTCAGGAGAAATAACCAGAGAAGTTGCCCAGACTGCAGTCAGTGCATTGTTCAAGAAAGATATTCCCTCGCAAACTGTGATCATGAACACGAGTTGCAACAGGTGCGAAGAGGTATTGGACTCTGTGGAAGATCTCTACCACCATTTGCAAAACGTGCACAAACTGACATGCTTTTATTCCTGTCCAGTTTGTAGCCAACATATGCGTAAATCTGAACAAGGTGTGCGACAACATATGTTAACTGTACATGGCATTTCGGATGAGTCCATCCAGTTGTATATTACGAGTGAAAAATCTACCGAGACCGCAACAACGGACATAGCATCCAGCTCAGCGGAACCCACGGGAATTCAGTGCAATCACTGTGCCTCCAGGTATAGTAGTGCTGGCTCTTTGTTAAAACATTTAGAATCTGTGCACAACGAAGACTGTCTGCTGGAGTGCCCATACTGTAAGAAAGGTATAAGCAAAGAGGAAACTGAAGTGTATGAACATATTAATACAGAGCACAAGACTTATGATGCATTTGTGCCTTTATTGCTGGTGTCCAATCGAGCGCCTGCCGCTTCCAAATTACCCCCCAAACAATCACTGGCCATTTCAGAGAGTAGGAGACAGCTATTTGCAAGCAACACTATGAAAGCTTCAAGGCTTCCTTTATTGGAGAAACTCTCAGTAAATGGAGAAAACACCAACAACACACAGTCGGCCCAGGCGGGAAACTCGTCGACTAGCAATGAATCTGTAACCGAAAACATGTTTCCAAGTAAAGCTCCGACAACAGCAGATAGTAATTCCACAAGGGATCTGTCGTCGGACTTCAGCTCCAAACCTCAGTCGTCAGAACCGCAAACGGATTCCACGATCTCACCACCTTCCCTAAGCCCTTTGGCGATGCTGAAGAAAACAACATCTTCAATATTAAATGAAGCTATGTCAGAAGCTGCGTCGGCCCTCAGGCCTACAGACAGCACTGTTAACACCTATACTACAGTTTTTAACGTGCAGCCCACTCCATCGGTTGTGAAGAGAATTGTTCCGATAAAACCGAAGCCAGACGCCCAAGCAACAATTCCGGTTTACCTCATGAAAGCCCCACATCAGATTCCTCCTATGGAAACTGGAATTCCTGTTATAACCCAGCCAGTTCCTCTGGCTTGTCAGCAAGAAAAGCCAAGGCCGATCATCCCTAGAGGAATCAAGCATGTAGAGAAAAGACCGTTGAAAGATACAGGTTTGCACAGTCAGCTGGCACCTGCACTCAGAGGCGCTCAGACGAGCGGTCGATACAAATCGCCGTCAGGACAGACTGAGCCCCAGGTCTCCCACATTCCACCTTTTGAACCAGCCACTGCTATCTCGTCTACTGTAAGAAAACCTTTATTGAGGGTTCCTTCCCTGATTCCGTCAGCAGCCGGTAAACCTGGCCACACCAGTTCTCCGTGCACCGGTGCATCTTTCACAGCCCATCAGCAAAACCCGTTAAACCAGGCGTCCGTTGCAGCAAATTCCCCACAAACCATTTGCCCAAACCATTCCAAAGAAATCGCTTCTTCTTTGTTGCCTACTGAGGAAGAAGCCCCGTTGGATTTGAGTCGCCCGGTGTTGACCCGAGAGAACCTTGAAATAGAAGAGGAAGTTGACCCCGACTCTTTTAATGTGTTTAACCTTTCACCTGTTAAACAAACCGACTCTGCTACACAGCCGCTAAACTTGTCGGTAAAACTGGCCCATGCTCAGGGACCTCAAAACTTTACCCCTGGCTTTCGCCCTCAAGTGTATAGCCACTTTCCTGAAACCCGTTCGACTAATATGTCCGGTACGCGATCTGTTACTATGACAAGGCCTGGACTTGTGAATATGCCTGGCGCTCGTCCCATTCTAGGGACTCGGCACATCCTGCCAATGCCTGAAACTGGTCACACCGATATTCATGGCGGGTCTGTCAGTAGTATTCGAATGGAAGCAGTTGGTAATCAAATGGTTGCCCGATTTCCAACTATGTATCGTCATCACCGTCCACAAATGGATGCTAGATACTCAAGTAAAAGCGGAATAAAGCTGTCTTCGGGATTAACCCAAGAAAATCCCTCCTCGGGTGTGCGAATGATACAGCGTTCATACCAAGCCCGACCAACAGTTGTCGCTAATGTGCAGCGACAATTTTCTCCTCAGAGTCGTCCCCGTGTCCGACATCCGTACCCTGGGACCTCGGTGCGCAGCGAAACTCCAGGGCAAGATTTGTTAACTTCCACACACGCCCATAAGCTAGTGTGCCCAAGCTGTGATTTCTACACACGAAGCCCAGCTGCTATGAAGGCTCACATCACCAACGTGCACAAGGCTCGCTACCGGTGTCCATACTGTCCTCATTTAGTACCACTGACCCAAAGGGATGTTCCCTATCATATCGCCCAACAACATCCAGATAAAAAACTTATGTACTTTAATATATAGCTTTTCTGTCCAAGGTCAGTTAATACGTCATTCGGTGATCCAAACTGTTTTAAATCTAAATTTGGAAACAATATCCATCAGAGCAATTTGACCAGAGACACTTCAGCTTATGTTCGAGTGTAATTTGACGTCAGGCGTAGCGACTATCGATACGATATGGATCACTGTGGAATTCGGACGAAGGGAGACATGTTTTGTGAGATAAGTTGAAGATGATTTCTTCACCGATTGAAGCCAGGGTACTGTCTTGTCAAAACGTGACAAAAAGGGGTAAAATGAAGTACGCATCAGTAGAAAGATAGTAAAACTGTGTCTGAAAATACCTTCTTATTTGTGTTTTAGATTTCGGGTGTAAATGGTAACAAAATGGTTGGATTGTAAGGCTGGCGTTGTGTACCATATTGATTATGCATGTGATTAGTGCCGTCACTCCCTCTTTTCTCTTGCCCTAACCCAGTGTCTGTTATCCCATTGTGGTTTTTGTGCAAAGACACGCATTGTATTGAGAAGAATTAAATTCGGACCTGAACACATGTACTTACATACAGGTGTACACAAGTTTGTATAGCGTTATATGCGACGTATATTAACCATATGGTCCATAAAGGCCACTTTACCATCCACACTGCTGATTGAATTTAGTTCAATGAAAATTAAATTAAAAAGTAAGTAAAGGTATTTTCAGATACAGTATGTAAGCCATGCTTCATTCCTGTGGTTTATTGGCCTTTAACCATATCAATACCCAAACCAGTGTTTCTCATTGCCCCTATCAGTAGACGTCTCGTGCTGTAATCGATGCTCATCTCCAGATTTACCAAAATAAGGAGGTTTGTTTCAGTCCTATTCGCGCTTATTTTATATGACAAAGATGTATTGTGCAGTGACGTTCTTTTTTAGGTAACCTTCACCCGTAGGTCGAGAAGCCGTTCTTTTCAAGGAATAAATTATAATTGCAAACGAAGTATAACTATACATTAAGGTTAATGATTATTCTTTTGCGACCCTCTATACAGCAGTGATTGATTGCAGGCAAGTCTGTGGCTTTACAGGGTGAAAGTGTCTTAACTTTTTCACCAGGATTGGTTCATGCTCTTATTGTTTTAACACATTCTCTGTCCATTACAAAGCTGCAAAGAGCTTGTAGTGAAAGCTGACAAGCTGTTCATGCCGCCAAAAGGTAAAATCTATGCAATCCAAATGAGGACCGAAAATGAACCACATTTGTATGCTTCGTATACGCAGGTATTTTTTGTGAGTGCTAAATGACTATTAAGGTGTATTTTTAAAAATGTGTTTTCAACCACTGAGCAATATTTACTATTTTATTCTATTGCTTTGGTGCACTTTTCTGGTGAACATTCAATTAGATCTTATAAGTGCTGTTTTTGGTAATCATTCCTATTATTGTATATTACATACCTTCAATTTAAACCTCTTGACCACCAGGCCTCCCACAAAAATAGGAGGTTTCTGACTGGTAGACTTTACGGCGAACATGTATTCTTCCTCTGATGATCAAAAAAGGCACAGCTCCCCGAGCTGAATATGCCAGATTGGTCACTTTTAAGTTTTACTCTTATGAGGGATTACACTTTCCCGATGTACCAGATATTATAGAGCAGAAAATTGGCCGAGACCTAGGTTTATCATGAAAGTGTAATCCCTTATGATGGTAATCAGAGGGGTAATGCATATCGCCGAACAGTCTACAGAACAACCACCTGCTATTTTGTGGGAGGCTGACTGGTCCAGTGGTCTAGGGGCTTGAGGTATTGCTAGCGAATTGGTGGCCGACTCTGAGATCGCTGGTTCGAAACCTCGAGTGGTCCAGCCAGTTTTCAGCACTAGAATATATGTTATATCCAGAAAGTGTAATCTCTAATGACGATAACACTGTTACTTAAGTGAAAATATTTTTTGAAACGGTTTAAAAATAATAAAATAAAGTATCTGTGGCCCATAATTATTCCTTTGGCTCTGCGTTAGTTAAAGTATTGACCACAGTTTAAACAGGCCTCCGTTGATTCTGAAAATTTTTCTCTGTGTTTTGTTGCCTGTGGGCCTTTTTGTGACTGTACTTTATGGATTTCACACTTGCATGCACGCTAAAGCCTTTTTAAAAAATGATTTCGTGATGTGTGACTTGTATCTAAGTTGTGGCAAAGATGTATTATCATTCGTTTTTTTTGTAGTACAGCCAAGATTGGATGCAGAGCACTGCTAAATGAACCATTGAAACAGACGAAAAGCGGGCGAAAAGAACTGTTGTAATACCGTGACCATAGTAAAGGATTACTTGTGTGACGCGAACAAATTTATATTCCTGAATTCATATCACCACGGTCGCTGTGAGTTCAAGTCCAGCTCATGCTGGCTCCCTCTCCGACCGCAAGTGGGAAGGTCTGCCAGCATGGTCGTGGGTTTCTCCGGGCTCTGCACGGTTTCCTCCCACCATAATGCTGGCTGCCGTCGTATAAGTGAAATATTCTTGAGTACGGCGTAAAGCAGCAATGAAACAAATAAATAAATCATATCACCATTTTATCTGCATGGTAGGACGCAAGATTGTTGTAAATGTCTTGGTTGTGATGACCAGGTCTGATTCGGCAGTTGTTAGTTTTCTGATTTTATTTTCTATACAAGCCTTCTATCTGTGTACATTTGTTTGTTATAATGAGAGTATGGTATCGTGGAGGCCATTTATTGTTAAAATCGCCATACCTGTGCTAAAGTTTGTTATTATTTTCTTGATTTGTACATAAAATTTCATGTTTACCATAAATACTCTCGGTAGGTTTTTAGTTTTTGATTATTGTTCAAGCATTTTTGATATTGCGGATGGTAACAATCTAAGGACAAGAAATATACGGTCTGCAATTTTGAACTTTAACTTTAAAAGTTTGTAACTTACGATTGTAAGTCGCCATCCACATCTCTTGTCATGGGAAAAGAGGAAAATCGGCTCTGAGCAATGAAAGTGGATTGCATTTGGGAACGGATAACATTTCTGACAAATATTTCCGATTTGTATTGATCATGAGACTTTCATAAGAGTTTGTGTGTTCTACTTTTGTGGTATTTCCTGAAACCAGTACATAGACATAAGTATACCATATTATACCGTGTCAAAAACCTTGTAAATATTTCACAGGAAAGGCTATATTTTATAAAATTACAGTGGGTGTATTGCAAATCTCAATGACTAAGTAGGAATTGTGGGAAATGACATGCTTAACCGTTTTGCTTTGACATGTATACTGTTTCTGTTTTTAGCTGTTGACGAAAAACACGGCAGAAAATACAACACTCCCCCATTTGCATCTTTAGAAGTGAGATAAAAGGTATTGTTTATGATTCCAGTCTTAGCACGGAGCAAAGTTCACATACCTCCAGTGTTACAAGGCACGAATTCAAATTCCTTCGCACCGTTCGCGGTGAATCCCATCGTTTTATGGGGTTCTTGCGTAGCAAGATTTATTTCCGAATAAAAGTTACAAGAAATTGTACAGTTGTTTAAATTGCCTCTCAAGATGTGCTGATTATTTGCTTTTTTTCCCCCTTTTCCAAGGACGAAAAATCACATCTCATTGTATGTGCATCGTTTCTAAACCTACACTTAATTCTAAAGAGAACGCGCACGAAGTTACAAACAGACGTAAAACTGATTTGTAATACAGAAGGTTTTTATCATATTTAGCTTGGTTTATTTTTATGTGCGAATGCTAACGATATAAAGAACTATTTAGAATGTCTTATCACAGCACTGTTGCCTTGTTTGACCTGTATGACAAAATTTATTGGAGTTATCTTTCGAAGTGCATGGCGATCTTTGGAATTTTGTATTGCTTATTATCAAGTATTAACAGCTATTATTGTATACATGTGCTGTTTGTCTAGCTGTGCAATGTACTTAATACATGTTTTATGTTAATTAGTTGATTTTAATCTACTAGTTGTAGTACCGACAGAATTATTTTTTATGAAACTTTTCGTCTTAAAACTCGCATTTTTCTGCGCTTGCACAGATGTTTGTAACGCATGTGCTTCATTAATGTATATTTACATGAGTTGTTTAAATAAAATGTTATACATGTCAAGTCTGTCAGAGTCCAGACTTTTTGTTCAGGAAAATTTAAATAATAACTGCTTTTATACAGAATGATGTGTGTGAGGTGAATAGGAGAGTTTTGAGATTGAAGGTTAAAAAAAAATCATGTTACTTGCCAATAATGTTAGGCAGCCTTTGTTCACATTTTCGCGATCATTTTTCCAAACGTGTTCAAGAGACACAAATGGCACATTCAGAATTTCCTCCAAGAACTAGAACTTCCCAAACGCCCTTGAGAAACTTCTTTCAAACGCCTATGTTATAGTGTATGTAATCCAAAATAGTTACATCATATCATTGACAAGTAACATGGTACAGAGGACATTTCTGAACTTCAGTAATAAAAGAGTACCAACTCGAAATATTTTTTATTTTCAATCTCTATTTGTCAATTGAGCCAGAGTCTCGGGGAAGCCCACGACCACCCGGTGGTTGTTGGCCGGAATTTTGTACCGCTCTGACAAATCCATACATTGCTCACGCTTTCCAGGGCCTTCTTTTGACTAACAACTTATAACAAATCTTTTAAAAGAGAAAGGACTTCATTATATTCTTTAATAGAGTGTACAGCATAGCGGACATGGACTATAATAAGACTAAATTTCGTTAACACACCGGTAAACGTGCTACCGCCTAGTTTGCGTGACAAGAATTGGACGTCCATGGAATGAAGTTTTATAGCCAAGTCGAGCGGTACCGTCTGCGAAATGAGGGTCAAACCAGCGGATTTTGAATGGCAGTGACCTCAACAGTGAAAGAAGCAATCGAGCTAGTCTTTCTTGTTTTCTAAAATTATCACCTACTAAAAACAAATCAGGTTTGAACTATACTGAATGGAAACAGCGATTGGTAATTCTAAGAAATGCCAATTTAACTTTTGTCCGAGTTCCTGTTACGGGCGTCAAGGTACGGCATGCTGTGGAGTATCACGTGCTCACAGCGGCCTGTAGGCAAGGTGTGAACTGAGCTGGAGGGCCGCTCTGTAGCCTCGTGGCCGTTGTAGGGCTAAGGCTAACGGCTCCCGACGATTTGTGTCACAGCCTGTTGTTTTAAAGAAGTGACGTTGTAACTTCTCGTCCTTCGCATTTTCTTGTAGTAGGCCTTGATGAATAAGCAAGTCTCATACGATTACAATCGAGTCCTCAGTAAACGAAGTGGGTTTTTTTTATGCGATCTGGTCCATATATCATCAACCAGTGGCTCGATCGTAGTGGATTTGGTTTTCTGATGTTTGACCACGAAATTCTACCGTTTTTCTCCCCTTTTCGATGTATATAATGAGCAAAATCGATTCAGGGAACATCCAACTATCTGTAATATCTGTGCAGTTTGGTAGGCCCATCGCTGGGGATCTGCCTTAATGCTTTGAAATGCCTAGAATAAACAGAATCCCCACTGATTAGTTCACTGTGGAGAAAATGTAATTTTTTTATGGGTCTGTTTGTGAAAATCGCCGAGGCCCATGATAGAGGTATGAATAAATGTGAAGAAATTTTCGGAAGTAGTTTCACCCAAGTACTCGGTGTGAGTCCGCTTAACGAAATAGACCGTGTGTTATGGTCAAATATTAGCTATTTTTGGAGATGTTTTCTTTATTGTTTTCGAGGGATTTATATGCAATAATTATGCATTGAATAAAAATTGTAATTATATTTCGAGTCGTTTTTTCATTTATTATCCTCTTAATTTTATGTTTTTTTATTTTATTTTTAAGATTATCACATGCGCTTGCGCTGTTTTGGGGGCCGTAAAGGTAAATCTCACAAACCGGTCGGTATCTTGATTGACTGTGGTAGCGTACGCAGCGAAAGATTTACATCTTTTAAAGTAACCTACATGCATGTATTTAACAGTTCCTAATTGTAATTAGGTCTACCTTTCGGCTATTGAACGCTTAAGTAGTCGTCAAAAAGGCGGGAAATAGCCCCAGAATACCCTTAATGTGGAAGTTCCCAGACGGCGGATATGGCATTTCACATTGACCCCTTGGGTCACTGCCCTTGGGTTAAAATGCCCAATAGTTAATCTCCCCAACTGCGGTGAATGCCAACAAACTTATTGTGCAAAGTTCTTCATGACATGTTGTGAGATGGGTTCTTAATTACATTTGCAACGCGGTGAACATTAGGATATAATTCTGAAAAAGATCGTTACAAGTTTGACAGATTAGCTAGTTGTGAGTGTGTGCGTGTGTGTGTACTTTTTTTTAAACTCATTTTCCAATTGCTCAAGCCTTTGGTGTCCGCAGCGTTTGCCAATCGCTATGCAACATTCAACGTGATTGTTGGAGCTCGGGGGCATTCTGTCCAGTAGGCGATCTTTTGTCGGCGTGATGGTTTCAGCTTATTATGCAATTAAAGTTTTACCAGAGCCAGTAGTTGCTAGGGAGATTTGATTGTTAAAGTTTACACGAACAATTATAAAGAAATTAATTGTTATCGCGAAGTAGCCCAAAATACTAAGCGCAATGTTACTTCGAAAGCCTTTAGTTTTTGACACGCGTGTGGTCATATATAGTCTTGACAAACTCACAGTACGAAAGTGAAACAAACTCGTCCAAGACAGCGGATAGGCCTCGAACTCGAGATGGCATGCATTTTTACGTTTTCACTGACAATTTTGTGTTTTAAGTACGATGTACATGTACTTAAATGACTTTACATGCTTGTAGATGACGATTTGTTTTAAAAACCTAAAAAAAAACTGTACAGTCTTTCTCCTTTACGTGCCACAGCGATGCGTGTTTCAGAATCAAGTTTCAAGATGGCAATGGGGCCTTTGTGGATCAGTTGGCTAGCGCGCTAGCGCATCGTAATGACCCAGGAGCCTCTCACCAATGCGGCCGCTAAGAGTTAAAGTCCAGCAGTAGTATAGAGAAGGAGGGTTCTGGCACACCCTCCATTTGGCAAATGGAGGTCCCAGCCCATTCTCGTGTTCTATTAGACATACCAATTGCACCAGGTATGCTTTTACACCAACTGTGTATACAACATGCCAAGGGGTTACAATAAGTGCCGGTGGCTACCCATCGGCTGCACGGAGCTCTGTGGTAAGAGCTGTCTGGGGGAGTACTGCGGGATTCATTTAGCCAGTCTGCGGAAGGGTCTTGGCACCGGTCATGTATTAGCTGTGGTCGGGGTGTTAAAAACCGACTTCGGCTTTGCATGGCCTGCGGATATAATAATGTCCAGACGTGTGAAAGGCAGCGGAGGCGCAAGGCTTTCTTGGGCGAGTTAAACCGGCTGGCGGCTATCGAAATTTCTTATTAGGTATACAACGCATATAATGAATCATCATCATCATGGGATCTCCCACTCAGGCGGCGCAGGCGCTGGAAACGACCAGCCCACCGTCCGCGGACGGCCAGCCTCTGGGCGAAGTTAGTCGGCACGGTGCAAGACTTGCGAGGCTACAAAGAAGTCATCCACAGCATGCTTGAAGACGGCCGCGTCAATGCGGGCCGGCTGCTTGTGCTGAAGCTCTTCACCAACGACGTGTGCGCTTCGGTGGAGCACCCCCAGCCCATCCGGCAGTATTATGAAAACCGGCTGCTGCCCGAGCTAATGAGGCAACAACCCTACCCCCAGGGCCCTCCCCAGAACAAATAGAGGCTCCCAGCCCCATCTCGTGTCGCAGTTAGACACATCGGTCTTTCAGTATATCCCCCGCCGAAACACGTACCAGAACGACCAACCAGAACGACAAAACAGACATGGCGTCTAATAATGTCATCTTCGACTGCGCTGAGCTCATCGCCGCTTGCGAGGCCGCCAAGGCCTCCGGCAAGCCGCTTTCGACGGTCTTCTCGATTGAAACCTCCGCCCACCGGGGCCCAAACGGTACGAAGTACATGGGGCTCCACGCCGCCACCCCAGGCAAGAAGGGGCGGCTGATGGTGCGAGTTCTCAAGGAGAAGCACGTCGGCCAAATCCCCCCCGTCAAGTACACGAAGGCCCACCGCGAACGCCACCCCACCCTCAATGTGCAGCTATACAAGGACCGCATCGAGACAGACGACCAAGGCGGCTCCAAAGGAGCCCTGCCCGGCGGCGACCAGAAGTCCGAGTACTTCCGCGTCCGCCAGTTTGTGGATGAATTCTTCAACGCGACGATGAAGGAACGCCTAACCGACGGGATCATCATCCTCCGGGATGCTCGCTGCAAGGACTACCCGCCCGGAGTGGTCGTCGTGCCCAACACCACAATCGTCCCGCTCTTCCAGACCCACGTGTCGATGGAGGCAAAAACGGATCCCGGTACTTAGCTGGCAAATCCGATCTGCCGCACGAACATGAAGTTCGACAAGGACACACGCCTCCCCAAAAAGGCCACAATCTTCGACTACACGAAGGCCCACCGCGACGCCAAGACTGGCAAGCGCACCTATGAGCCTCTAACCTTTGACGGCCACCCGGTGACGGCGCACAGTGTCTACCTGATCCACTCCCACTCGGTCTTCAGCGGCATCGTCAATATGAACGCCGTCTGCGCCTCGAACATGGGGCCTCTTCATTCCCTCAGAGATGGAGATGGTCGTCGTGGAGCTGCCCGCCAGCCACAGTATCACGGTCCACAACGTCTTCGAGGGAGACGAGCTCGACGACGGCGACACCGCGGCCCCGCCCACTAGTCGCCGTACCACCAAGGGGGGTCGCTAGCGCAAAAAAAACAAAAAAAAAAAAACAAATCCGGAGCCCACCGTTAGGGTGGTGATTAATTGGAAACAGGGGAGCTATAAACCAGGCCTTTTTGGACCATGGGTTCGAGCCCAACACTGGGCACCTCCCAGAACATCATTCGGAAAGAGCGTTTTTCAGCTCTTGCTGAGCTAATTTTCGGCCGCGATCTATAAGCTGTTTTTTCGTGCTTTCATCGATCTCTACGGCGTTGAAAGCCTTACGAGACTTAGCGCGTATCTCCTGCTTTAGATCAGAATAGTTCTTAAGCTCCTGAACGACTTGCTTGAACTCTACGTCCGAAATAACACCATCAGATAATGCCGTAGATACCTGCGCACGGATGCTGTTAAGTTTGGCCTCAGCCAACAGCCGTATATCGTTATGTTTCTTGGCCTTTGCCTGAAGTCGGCGGCTATCGAATTTTCCGGCGATATTTAAAACACCGCAAGCTAGGGCCGCAGCTTCCATGGCCAAGACAGCAGGGGCTGCAATTATTGTTGTGAGTAGTCCAACACTTGCAACCCCTAGTCCCAAACCGGTCGTGAGCATGGCCGAATCAAGGGCCTCGGTGGCTAAGACACCGCGCCGGTACTTTTGGTACAAGGCCCGGCGGAGATCTCGCTCAGATTCAAGCTGCCTCTGTATTTCGCTGATATACTGTAGGCGATGTTCGTGCGCCACGCTCTCCGGCGGCGCGGTCGGGGCCAGGGGTTTTGAACCATAATCGTCGGCGCGGTCGGGGCCAAGGGGTGGTCATCCGTAATCGTCGGCAAGGAGTCTTCATCCGTGATCGCTGGGTACAGTCGTCCCATATTGTCCGTCCTACGAATCAACAACGTCGGTAAACTCTAAATCGTCATCGGGAATACTAACACGAAATCTGAGAAGTTTTATACCGGACTCTAAATAGATGTAATCGAGAGTGACATCGCTCCCTGCAAAGACCCGTATATCCTCGAGAGAGCTCCAGATGACTGGGTCGCCCTGGGCATGTAATTTGATCATAAGTCTGAGCTCCTTTCCATCGTGCTCTGCAGGCCACTTTAATCTCACCCCGTTAATCAAGGAGGAACGGCGCTGAGAGTCCGCGCCAAGTATGATGTTGAAGATAAGTATAGATCCAGGGTTTATTCGTAGCATGGACAAAGATATACTTGTTTGCGCGCTAAGACGTATGGTATCTACACCTTTGTCCACAGATAGTGCGAAGTAACCTCTTCCACCCTTAACTATGTAACACTTGCTTTCTGGTACCCACAACACGAAAGAGGCTCCGGAGTTGAAAACTTTTTTCACCTCGGACCCGGTGATCTGGACCGACATCGGGGTCACCTTTACATCTATCAACCAATCGGGGTCGCGAGCTCTGGTAAGAACAAAGCGGTCTTCAAGGCGAATTAATGAGAATTTTTGTTCTTCAATCACCTCAGACGGCGACCTGCGCTCTTGCTCTGCAGAGGATGAGACATCTTGAAGGGAAGCAAACGTGGCAGGTTCTGCTTGCCCCCCCCCTTCCCCCTTAATCTTTTTGCGGCTGTACTTGCCACTTTGAAACTCGAAGGCGTAGATTTTACCTTCCTGGCCTTGAAGTTCAAACTCCGACACATCAGCCAAGTCGCTTACGCTTAAAGACAGGCACGCAGACCTGGGGCCGGCTGCGTCCACCATACTCATTGTATTTCTAGGGTAGCACTGAGATACCCTACATTCATATACTTGCCGTCTTTGTCTAAAAGCGCCACGGTCAAGTGCGTTATATAGTCGGCGCGCAAGGCTTTGTACTGTGGGTTGGGAAATGAAACCGTCTTCCCGCAGTTTATCCCTTCACCAGTCACGGCGATGGCCTGAAGTAGTGTGGAACCGCCACTGAAACCTGAGGTTTTTCTCACGTTTTCTGAGGTGCTCAGTTCATCCAAATGCACGAAGACTTCTTTGTGTGAGACCAAGTTAGGTAGATTTTCACCCTCCACAGTCCCATAGATATACTTATTTGAGCCCAGGAAACCTAAGATTGGGGCAAGCCGCGCGAGCGCTATGGCGATATTTATAGGGATGGTAAGGACTAGGCGGCCCGTCGCTTCATTCATTTTCAGAGAAATCCCATGCGGGCGGAATATGTCCTTGTCCAGCATACAGACATTGTAGTAGCCCGACGGCACATCAATATATTTGCTCCTTCCAAGCCGGGGATTGTTATTAAGCAAGGAGCCCACTTCGGTGGGGATATTCACCCAGTTCGGGTAGAATGTTATCTCGCGAAGGGCGGTTTTAAGGCGGCCGTCGAGGTTGTTAAGGGCATGAGGCAGCGTGTGCTGTGCCCCATTTAGAATGTCAGTCAATGTGATGAACATTTTAGCCACGATGAACAGCGAGGCTTACAGGTTCAATAGAAAGGCCACTTACAAAGCCGGGGCATTTCATAATATCCAAACCCACGCAGAGCAGCTCACGCGATTTGACATCTACATCGATGAAAAGAAGGCCTTTCCAGTCTAGTTCACAGATGTGATGGCCAAGTACCGGCTGCCACAGGTAACCGACAATGAAATTGTTCGGGCCTGGAACACCAATCCTATGCAATTCTGGCAGAACCAAGTGAACTTCGCGGTCTGGTGCGCAACCACGGGCTGCGGCGTCTCTGCAAAAGACCATCTTCTCGCCCCCGGAGGCAAAAAAGACTCCCCAAAGCAAAAGAATCACGATGCGGAGAAGACAGCCATCGTCGTGGCTGGGGTTGGTATCGGCTTACTATGCTGTGGACTATGCGTTAAATACTTGTGAACAGCCACGATCATTAGGCCACCTACTGCGACGACTAGAGCCCAGATATTATCGGCCAGCCACCCAACCGCTTTCCCGAGAAGGTTCAGTAGCCAATAATACCCGGAATCGCAGCGGCAGCCTTCCCAGCCAGCTTGCCAAGGGCGCGCGCCAGGGACTGGAGATGCTTTTTCACCTATTCTTTAAGACCACGCGCGTCGGATGGAGGTGGCGTTGGCTGGATGCCCCCGCCGGACCCGCCAGTCAGCGCCAACTTTATCGCTATCCCCAGTGTCGAGATCGCCATCCCAATTGCCGTGAGAATGGAGACCACGGTTATTCCCTGCTCCCAGAAGAGGGTGCGGACGCGCTCGGCCAGACTGGTATCCTTGTGTAGGATGCGATCGACCGTCTGCTTAATTGCGGCGTATTTGCGTGCGAAGGGCTTCGGCCGTTAAAGAGGCTGCTTCGAGCCGGGCCACCCTCTCGTCCTCGAGATTCCTTATCCGGTCTGCGATCCAACGCCGGGAGAATTCATCAGTGGCCTTCTCCAACTTCTGTTTTTGTTTTGCGATGTCCTTATCGAGACTTGACAGCTTGGCGAGGTTATTCGCGTGTTCGCCTTCCGAGGCCTGCAGTGCCTTGTCAAGCCCCAGAAACTCTCGCATGGGAAGAGGAGGGTCGTTTTTCGTTTCAAGAGCCTGCACGACCTCACTATCCGTCAAGCTTGTTTCCAGTGTGTGCACAGCATCAGCGGCCTTTTTCGCTGGTTGGCTTAAATCCTTCAGCTCCATGGAATCTGCCTCGCCGGCCGCGGCACCGAGTTCTGAACTCGCTGTCTCCAGGACTGCGACTGCTGCCGGATGCAACGATGTCTGTTCTTTTCTTTTCCAGTCTATAAAGCCCATCCCCCCCTTCCCCCTTAACAACATTAACCGCTCCTTTATTGGCGACTGTTGAGAGGGCTAGCGGTTCACCTGTTCGTTTGTTGATGATGTCCAGTTTTGGGTGGGCCACGAGTCGCAGACGCCCTTGGACAACCTTAAACTTCGTGTAATCGCGAAAGAGGGGGGTAAGGCTGGGATCCGCCTTCGCCAAGGCATCGTAATAATCATTCACGGCGGCCTGCGTCAGCTCTTGTTGAAGGTTATTGGCGGTCGCACCCCGGCTTTGTTGCTCGGGAACATCACCACCTGCACGGAGAGTTGTCTGCTCGTCGTCGATGTTGTTGTCCTCCTGGGCGTCGTCGAACGCCGGATTATCAAAGTCAAAGTCTGCCATAATCCTCGTATTGAACATTGCAAGGTATACCTTCAATACACACAATGGATGCATACGGACGCAGGCTAAACCCTTTCAGAACACTCCGTAAGCCTCGGGGGGTACAAGGTGTACGGCAGTCCTTGGTCGTCACCAACAACCCGAGTACGATCGACCAGAATCAACAACTCTTGGTCCACCTCGGCGCAAATGACGTCATTGTGCCCGGTACCGTGCGCTTGGCCTTCTCGATCACGATCAATTCATCCGACCCGAACGCCACAGTGGTCGGGAATCTCGGACGCACATTAGTCAAGCAAACCACGATCAGAATCAGCGGGAATGAGGTAATGTCCATCGACGACTCTGATGTGTTTCATTGCTACGGCGACTTATGGCTGACCAAAAACGAACGGCGGAATGCGGCCTACCAAGGCATCGGCAGCGAAAACATGCTTAAACTTCGAGTCGGAGCGGAGGGCGCAAGTGACGACGATACTGGAGAAAGTGCCATCGCTCGCGCCTTTGGTAGCCGGTTCCACATCCCGCTAGACTTTGAGATTCTAGATAGCCACATGCCATTCTACCAGAGTGCTTTGGCCGACCGACTGGAGTACGAACTGACGTTCAACGATTACAGCCGGGTCATCCAGGCAACAGACGATGCCGACGCGACTTACACCATCGACAACATCAGCCTGGAGTTCGATATGGTCACCGAAGAGGAGCTCGCTAGACAGATCCGCACTCAGTTTGCCGGGGGCGTCTCCATTCTGTATGATCGCGACCTCCGCCACCGAAAGTTTGTGAAGGACAAGTCTGATACTCTCTGGAACATAAACCTGAACACGCCCGCGAGAGCAATGAAGGGCATCCTCATGCTGTTCGAGGCTAAAAGTACCCCGTGGAATAGGAGGTCGGAATCCTTTTACAACCCGAAGATCACCAAAGTAGAAGTCACAAGAGAAGGGGTCCCAAATCAGTTGTACAGCTAGGACATGCGGGCGTACCAGCAATGGGGCGAGGTCCAGAGGTTCTTCGCCAGCTCACCCCTACGGAAGCGGGACCCTGAGGTGGCCAGGGTCGTTAAAGACTTAGGCCTGGCAGACGTCTCCCTGGAAGAGTTCTTGACGCACAAGCACGCCTTCTGGCTTGACCTTCGGCCAAGCGACGATGACGAGCTGCATGACAGTGGGAAGCGCGTTCTGAACGCCAGCAAGGGGATTACGATACAGGTGACAAAAGAGAGAGAAAATCCCGGCGTGTTGAACGTATATCTCTATGTGATCATGGACGCAAAGCTGCACATCGAGAATGGTAGATTCGTTAGCGCGCTTTATTGATGACGCCCACTGCGCGATTATTTGTGGGCAGACGAACTGCAGCAAAACAGTCTTCGTGCTGGACCTGTTTGAGGGCCCTTCCCGCGGTTTCTTTCATCACATTGTGATCCTGTGCCCCACTCTTAAACATAACGAGGCGTTCCGGCGGCGATGGATACTGCTTGACCCTTAGGTCTATTGTTTTGACCCCGGCGAGCGGCTCAACGACTGTCTGAGAGCTTTCTACAGATTGTTCGAGGGGAAGCCCACCCTATACATCATCGATGATTGTAGCGCGTTGGAGGCGATGAAGAAGAAACAAAAAGCGCTGTCATTCATGGCTTTCTCGGGCCGTCATACAAAGTAAAGCGTCTGGGTCCTCACTCAGAAATACAACACCGTGCGGAAAAAGACTTTCGCGAGCAGACAAGGTGGGTGACTTTATTCCACTGCAAAGCTTGGCACTCGTTCAACGAATGCCTGGAGGAGAACCACATCATCGAGGCCGAGAGCGAAAAGGCAGAGGTTCGACAGAAGCTCAAGAAGAATCTGCATTCTAAGCTCCTGCTAATGACCGACACGCCCGCCACATCTAAGATTATATATTAGACGTACCCGCCCCTACGTATGCACGGATACCGACGAGCTTATAGACGAGATTCTGGGCGCAGAGAAGGTGCCCGGCCCCAGCCAACAGCCCGGCCCCAGGCAACAGCCCGACCCCAGCCAACAAGATGATGCACGGCAGCTCAGGGATAGGCTGGCGGCACTTGCTGCGGGTGGGCAGGCCAAGCGATATCTGGGAAAAGACGTAACAGCCGCTGAGATCGACGCCATGAGCGACAAAGACGTTGAAAGGCTGCACTCCCGTTACGAGGCTAAGCTCGGTGCGCGGATGGTTAACGGTCTCGGAGGTATGTTCTTGAGATCATATGTAAGGGCGGCCAGCTGGCTCCTACCAATCCCACCCGAGAATCGACCAATGCTCATGGCACAGCTCGCCACCGACCCATTTGTTGAACAGGCGCTTAGCAGTGCTAGCTGCTGGCTATACTACTGCTATGGTAAGTACTTGGCGCCGTTAACCATGGCGCTGACCACTGCTGAGCACTGCTCATTTGAACACCACTGCTGTCCTAGAAATGAGCCGTATGATCCAGAGGAACATGACTACAACGAATCCGGAAGGCCCAAAGGAAGCGGAGGGGGTGACAGCGGATTCTACGAATGACGGCCCTGTGAAGAATCCCAAAAGAGTCGCTGCGGGTCGAGCGGGTGGTGCAGCGAGAAAGGCCAAGGCTGAAAAGCTCAAGGACGAGCTGCGCGAGGCAAAGTCTGCTTTGCTTGGCGCAGCTGATTCCACCAAAAAACAGCCGGATTCTACGAAGGAGGGGGAGGCCGCGAAGGAACCGGATTCTACAAAGGCACATCAAATCACCGACTGGAGGGCGCCCCTGGCGTTATTAGGCGTTGGCAGCCTTGCAGTAATAGTGTTGTTACGCGTCTGGCGCAGCCGCTATACAGCACGAGGTGCAGATATTACACCGAATGCAGATATCACGCCGCAAGAAAAGAATCTCCATTTGAATACACGTCGCGACCCTTTCTATATAGATCAGGATGTCTACTCCACCCGGTGACAGAAAAGTGCTAGTCAACGCGGCCTACCACGCCGCTGTGGTCTCTCTCCTGGCTACTGGGTACGCTCGTCTCGGCCAGATGTTCCTGAAAGGAGCCCTCCCGAACCTGGACAACACTCCGTGACGTCGGCATGGTCATTGCAGATGTAGGCCTGGCTATGTTTTCGAAGGACCTGCTAATTAAACAAGGGCTTCTTCCTCCCAATATAATCCAGTAGTAATGGCCTCCATCGCAATGATGATGGGCGGCGCCCTCGTAAACGCTTTGGCCTTCAGCGGGAACAACTATATGTTTTCGATGCTGAGGAGTTCCGGTGTCGACGAAGAGCGGAGGCGCCATGACCGCGCTGTAGAGCAGCTCCAAGCCGCCCAGGAAAAATGGGCCCGAAAGCGCACTGAGTGCTTGGACTGGATCAACGATGAACTCCGCCGCCAGGGCCACGCTGTCCAAACGTTCCGGGATGTCGACGCTGCAATCCGGGAGTATTCTAGGGTCACGGGCAAAACTCTTACACGCGATGCGCGCGAGGCGCTCCTGGGCTCAGAGCCACAGCTCTCCGATTTCTATGTGCCTAGTGAAGATCAAGAACACCGCGAGATGACCTTCGTTATCCTGGGAATGTGTGTGGTTGGGGGTATGAGTTACGGAATCGCTAAACTCACCAAGTAATCCGAACTGACTGTGCCGGACTCACCATCGAGCTCCTCGCCGGGAACGATCTGAGGTGGTTCTGCGCCACGATGATTAACATCTTTTTCGTCGCAAATCTGTTCGAGGGCTGCTAGAATACCTTGATGACATGGCTAGTAAGGTGTCTGCTCGCCTGGCAAATATCTACTACAGCTCTCGTGGGTACTGGAAGGGCCGCGCGGCCATCCAGAAACTTGCCACTGCGGCTAAAGTCTCCGAAGATGTGGTCCTGGCCTGGCTGAAAAAGCAGGCTATCTGGCAGATATACCTGCCTCGTCCCAGAAAAATACCGAGGCCTATGTTCGATGTTTCCACGCCGAATGACATCCACCAAGCTGATCTATTTCTACCACATGATCGGCGAGGCCGGAAGCTGTGTAAGTACGCGCTGACAGTTGTTGATGTCGCTTCTCGCTACAAGGAGGCGGAACCTCTGGCTACTAAAGATTCCAAAGAAGTCGCTGATGCTCTCTCTCGCATTTACAAGCGGGGGACCCCTGAGATGGCCGAAGCTTCTCCAAGTTGACCCTGGGCGCGAGTTTATGGGTGCGGTGAGCCAACTGCTGGCCAAACACGATGTCACAGTCCGCCGAGGCTGCGTGGATATCCAACGAGACCAAGGCATAGTGGAGCGTTTTAACCGTACTCTGGCTGAGCGGCTCTTTGGACATCAGTACGCCCAGGAGATGCGCCTCCCTCCCAAACACCGGTCTACTGATTGGGTGGCTCGGCTGCCCTCTGTTGTGGCCGCTCTGAACAATGAGACAACGAGACTGATCGGTAAAAAGCCGAAAGACGCCATCAAGGCAAAAGGGGTGCCCCATAAGCCTTCCTCGACGGTTCCAGGTCGTCCCGTTGGACTTAATGAGCGGATGATCCCCTAGGGTGTTGGCGTTCGTTATCTCTATCAACCTGGAGAGCTGGAGGGCGGCCGCCGTCGCGCGACTGATCCTGTGTGGTCTTTAGAGATATATCGGCTTGGGCGCTCTGTCACAAAGCCTAATGAACCCGTGCTGTACTATCTAGACGATACGTCGGATGGTCCGCGACGGAGATTCGTTCGTGAGGAGTTGCTTATAGTGCCTCCCGATACTCAGCTTCCCCTGGATGGGGTTCTACGGCGCTAGTAGTTCCTGGATGTCCATTCCAGCCCATCATCATGCGGGTGCCGCATCTCTATGGCCGTAAGCCAAGGTGTGAACACCATCTTCGGCGATCCAGCGCTTACTATCGAAGGGAGACAGTGAGACCTTATTCAGGTGCTGCCCATAGATATGGTGGCGCTCTGATGGCAGCACGTCCATACCGTGTCGGAAGATCTTCTTCTCGAAGAGGGCCTCTTTGTACTGTTTATGGTGGATGCACTTTTCCACAACTCCCTTTTTCACGCCCTTGGCCTTCTTAATGTTGGCTCCACCTGCCTCCAGAACGGAGTACATCTTGGGGCGCAGACCAATGTATTCGGCGATCGGCCGCCCGGCGCACTCGTCCTTCATTTTCCCCAAGACCTTCATATTTGCTACGCTGTGCAGGGGGTGGTCTTGTGGGTAATCTGAGGTGTCGTACAGGTTTGCATTCTCAGCCATATCCCTATAAACATCCTCAGTCTGAATCTCGAGTAGCAGACTATCCATGTCAGTGTAGAGGAGCTGGCAGCGTTGTCCGTACTGGGCCTTCATGTGGTTAAAGTAGGTCGCACATCAGGTGCTTGGAGAGATCTAGAATACTCATGCCCACGTAGATAGGTCGGTTTAGGACTAGGCGGGTCTTGTGCATCTGAATCGCTGCGAGGTCATCATCAAATATGTTTGCCTGTGCGAAGCTCGGGCTGGATATCAAGCGTCGGAGCTTGTCGTCTTCTCCAGAGCGTACCAGCTTGACGTCCACACGCTTCCTGAGGTTCTCCATGGTTTTTCCGAAGACCGAGTTGTTCATTAGCTTGTACAGGTCCTTCTCGAATTTACTCGCGGCCGTTTTTCGGAGCTCGGTGTTCATCCTGATATAAGGTTCCATCTAAGGGCTCTGGACGAATCTCAGGGCCCGGTGAACCTTTGTCAGGCGCATTCCCAGAGATAGATATAGCTGTAGGTTCCGGTAGTGCAGGACGTACCGTTCCTTGTTGCGGAGGTTGGGGACCAGCTTTTCGACCTCGGTAGGCGCTTTCTTGCCGAGAAGGCCGTGCTGATAGTCTGACATCCACTCCTTCTGGACCACCAGACGCTCCGGGGCTAATGGGTAGCCGTTATGTGCGTTATGTAGGTCGGCCGGATACTCTAGGTCGGCCTCGAGGATGTGACCGGAAGGACTGTCGTGGGGGTGGGTAGCAATCGTTTCGCCGAGACGCTGCGCGTCATCTACCCACTGGAAGCCACCCATTGGAAGAAACTGACTCATAGCCCAGCCATATAGATTATTGGCGTCTAGGTATTGGATGTGGCTGTTTGGGCTTTCTGGGTTGTATCCCTCCACCTGCGGGTTATTGGCTTTGGCGTATTGCTTACTTACCATGGAGATACCTCCTTGCAACCCCTTCTCAATGATGAGATGTTGGTCGTAGTCGGTCAACAGCTCCAGCTCTACCCCGGTCTTCTTGAACAGCACATCCCACGAGAGACCTGGGCTCGTAAAGTAGTGAGCAGGGTCCAATCCATACTGCCGTAAACAAGTCTTCCGGAAGGCCTCAAACACATCGGCCAACAAGAGCACGTCTGTGCGGCAGTAAAGGTCTGTGTAGTCTCCCAGATTGGTACAGTCAAATATCTTCCATACCTGCTGAGCGTGGATGTAGTCCTCATCGCTATTGCCTCCGACTTTGAGCTTACTGTAGAAAGCCTCTTTGGGTGGGAGGCTGGGCTCGTCGAAGCGCTCCCAGGAGTCCATATACTCATAGGGGTAGACGCCCTTGCGCATGAGTAGCTTCCGTTTTTCTTCGGCGGGCTCATACCGGGCTGTGATGTGGAAAGCCTCAGGTTTGTTGGCCTCAACCAGATTGTCAAGGGAAGTCGGTAAGAATTGAACGCTGTCGATGAAGCGGAGCTGCCCCAGCGAGAAGGAGATGTACTTTTCCGTGTTGTTGGGGATGCAGGAGATGCGGCCCTCCACCTTACTTATGGCTTGCATCAGGAGGTGCCCGTCATAGCCCCGTAGGTTGTGGAAGACTACTGGTATGGCTGTCTTGGGACCCAGCCGCAACTTTAGGTTGCATGCGTTATGGGCCGCGCCTCTGTACTTGCCGGTGATATGGCAGTGATTGCGCACAGAATCGGCGCCTAGAGGCTTCTCACACACGTGACAGGTTGTGGCGTTGTTGTGGGCCTGCCAGTCTTGGGGAGTCATATTCATGGCTATAGGGTTGGCTAGAACATTTTTAATTTCCTGCTCCTCCTGTTGGAGAGCTCTGAGGAAGTGTTCCATCGTGTTAGTGCCTCTGTATTCCACGGGGCGTTTTGTGTGGCCGTCGCAACGCACCACAGCATAGCAGTAACTGCAGGGCTCGTGGTGCTGAGTCTTTTGAGTGCTGCTTTCTGTAGGTGACGGCGGCGGGCCTTCAACCTTTCTGGTCAGAGCCTCGAAGTCGGCATATATGATGAACGGAGCCGGTAGCTGTTTGTGGTGATTCTGAAAGGAGAACTTGTTTTCCCCCTCCTGGGGCATTTCCACCCTCACCGCCGTCTGGCCAATTCCTCGGCATTCCGGCTTATGCGCCTCGAGCAGATCCTCCTTTGCGTAACCGTGTAGGCAGTTCTCGCAGAAGTGTTTGCGATTTCGTTTCTTACTTTCTTGGAACAGGAGACGATCGAGATCTTTTATCCACGTATAATGGAATTTGCCTGCCTTCTCAATTAGCAACAGATTGATTCGGGGCATGTCGCCGGGCTTCTTGCTGAGGCGGTGCACGATCACGCCCTTGTCCCACCCGAACACGTTGATGGCGAGGTCGTACTTTTCCTCTACTTTAGGGATCTGAGAGATGGGTGTGGGGGCGTCGATCCCCCCAAAGTCAACACCATCATTGGTGGGATACTTTGTTGGTCTCTGAGGGTTTCTGGCGGCTGGAAATAAGGCAGACCGGAGTGCCCATCGGAGGCAGTCGTCGTCTTTGTTCTTCACATTGATGACGGCTTTCTTGTTACTCACAGCTGCGGGTAGGGGGATGTAGAACCCGCCTCTCAGTGGCTGATACCTTGCAATGTCAAGCCAGAGTGTTTACACGCTGTTGACAACCCACCCTGACCCTCGCTGTGTCCATTTTTCCAGCACCTCCCGGATGGTGGGGAAGGCCTTATCTAGAGCCCCATCAATGTCACCAGCCTCTAAGAGGGTCTCCTGTTTGCTGTGGAGTAATTTAATTTAATTCTTTATTTGTTTACTGAGGATATCCCACAACCCGTGGGTCAATAGGGGGTCTCCTCAAACTTATATACATCATACATTTATATAATCAAAAACTTGATAGTGAAGAATAACATATTTACAATACACATAACATATTTACAATACACATAGGCGTCCAATACTGCACACACTCATATACTTCTTTAGGTACCGATTATATAACAGATTTAAGAATGGGTTTCAATCTTAGCACTTTGTACCTTAAAAGGAGCTTGTTTGAACTACTTGGTGAGTACGATGGATAAATCTTCGAGTATCTTGAATGAATTTGTGCACAGAACAGAATATGGTTTTATTGTCTTCAAGAGATAAAAAAGTAAAATATTTGAGATATGTTTTGAACAATGCGAAAGGAAAATAGATAAGTGAGCATTTGGAGAAATCGTTTTAGTAAACCTGTCGAACATGTGCTTCCTTTGAGCGGCATATGCGGGACATTCAATAAGAAAATGATGAGAATTTTCACATTTGTAATTACATTTATGACAAGACTGGTCATCTGAAAGGCCATTGGTAAATAAGTCTGCGTGAAGAGCGCTCAGTCCCATCCGCATCCTACAATGCAGTATCGAGGAAAATGTTACAAAAGAATCGTACAGTACGGAAATAGTAATGCTGTCAACAAAACTAGGTTTGAGATAGGATTTAAGCTTTTCTAGAGAGTCGTGACGAAAGTGGAGAGGTATTGAATTCCAATCTTTAATTGTTTGGGGAACAAATGACGACATGTACAACTGGATACGACCTTTGGGAAGACGGATGTTGTGCTTATTTCGTAGATTGTATGTACTGGCGACAGCTTCATTTCCGCATGGTAGTAATTTTTTCAAATAAGGAGGTGATAGCCCATTTATAATTTTATGGAAGAGAAGAATTCTGTGGGATCTACGTCTCACATAAAGCGGTTCCCATCTGAGTTCGTTTAATAATTTACCATACGATGTCCGACGTAGGCCCCCAGAACAGAGAAGAGCAGCTCTTCGCTGAATTGTTTCAAGTTTTTGAGACAACACTATACCGCAATTGTCAAACAGGATGTCACCATATTCGATGTTAGATCTTATTTGCCTGAAGTATAGAGTTTTCAAACATTTTCGAGTAAGGCATTTCTTACATCGGTTGAGAATACTCAGTTTTTTGTTACATTTATTAACTAAGTTTCTAATGTGTTCGTCCCATTTCCCATTGTGTTGTGAAAAGATCCCAAGGTGTTTGTGGGACTGAACTCTCTTCACCTCCGTGCCATTAAGATACAGTTTGGGATAGGAAGGATTTCCCTTTAATGATACAAGTAAATAAACTGTCTTAAGAGCATTGAATGTGACACACCATTGATTTGCCCACGATGCTAACTTGTTAAGGTCACGGTTCAGTCTATTTTCTGAGACTGGTAGTTCTTTAATTTCTTCTAACAAGGATGTGTCATCAGCAAATATATTTATGTCACATTCAATATTAGTATTTATATCATTTATGAAGATAAGAAACAACAAAGGACCAAGTACAGAGCCCTGGGAACTCCTGAGTACGTAGGATTCGAGCTAGATTCTTTACCGTTGAGGCAGAGATTGATCGATCAGATAAGTAATCATTTATCCACGCCAGTAACATTCCTCCAATACCCATCTGCCTCAACTTAAATAGTAAACCTGTGTGCCAAACCTTGTCAAAGGCTTTGCTCACATCCAAGAATACCAAACACATATCATTACCGTTGTCTAAACCTTTATAAATATTATGGACGATTTAAGTTAGTTGATAGATAGTTGAATCACCACTTTTGAATCCTGCATTGTGAGGAATAAGAATATTGTTTATCGTAAGATATTGATATAAATGTTTATAGACGACTTTTTCAAATACTTTGGATATGGATGGTTGAAGACATACTGGTCTGTAGTTAGAAATACAATGTCGATCACCTTTTTTAAATACTGGGCAAACACGGCACCTTTTCCACGCGGACGGAAAGACGCCGTTTTGTAATGAAGAGTTAAATAGTTTAGTAAGCGAGGGTACTATACTTCCTGCTGCACTCTGCAACATAAAATTACTGATCCCATCCGGACCTGATGCCTTCCTTGTATTTAACGAACTGAGACACTGACCAACTTCCTTTTCAGTTATTTGTATACTGTTTAAACGAGTTGTAGTAACGAAGGAAAAGTCCGGCAAGTCGGGGACAGGAGATGGAAGGTCAGAATGTGATGCAAAGAATGCACAGAAAGCATTGGCCTTATCAATATCACTGGACACATTTATACCATTTACAAGTATTGGTGGTATTGGAGGTTTTGCTTTAGAACCCAACAGTGATTTCATTGAAGACCAGTAAGTCTTGGTATCTAGATTTGGGTTAGATAGTTTGGTCTTTAGACGTGTAGCGTAGCGACGAATTGCCTCTCTTTTGGCTGTGTTGGCCTCCCTTCTGGCTATATAGAAGCGAAATTTATCTTTTTCATTTTTAGATCTTTTATACTTTTTAAAGCATCTATTTCGAATTCGTAACTAATATCGCACATCATTGGTCACCCAGGGCTTGTCGCGAGGTCTCACGGTAATTTCTTTATTTGGGATAGCTTCCTTACAGCATGACAGAAAAAGATTTGACCATGCATACACTTTGTCATTTATATCAGTGAAAACGTCACATATATCCCAGGGTGAGACAGACAGTAAGTTACGTAGACGGTCTATATCAGCACATTTAAGGTCCCATACATGTCTTTTAAAAGATTTAGGTTTATCATTGAACAGAACATCCAGTTTACAATAGATCGTGCAGTGGTCAAGATTAGCCATGGGACAAGCCACTCCGTAATCTATTACATATCTCATGTTGTAAGTGATTATTAGATCTAATAAATAAGCACTGTCTTCCGTATATCTTGTCGGCTCATTCAGTATTTGAAATAAATTTTTCCCAGCCAAAAGTCGAAAAGTTTCATTTTTAATTCACTCTTTTCATGGTATTTATTCCAGTCAGTGCAGCGATCGTTAAAATCACCAAATATTAGTAAAGCATGTGGGTTTTCTGATATAACAGAAGTGAGAGTAGAATCAAAGTTATCAATAAAAAGATCCCGTGATTCCGTTGATTGGTTAGGAGGGCGGTAACATACAGCAACTAATACACTTCTATTGAACAATTCAATTGTAATCCATAGCATTTCATTTTCATTTTCAAGATCTAATCTGCGTGTGATATTCAATGATGACTTACAATAAATGGCAACACCCCCACCATGCCTATCTCTGTCTTTCCTTATAATGTAGTACCCTTCTATATTAACTCTTTCATCTGGTATGGCAGAACTAAGCCAAGTTTCTGTTACACAAATAATATCGTAATCATGTTCTTTTACAAGTACGGTCGAGACTTCGTCTAACTTAGAATATGATGACATTTGATCATCAGACTGAGCCAGAAGGCTCCTAGCATTAAAATGACAACATCTTAAGCTATGCGAGCTTGGTGGTCCCGGATTTTTATGTATATCTCCGCATCGCAGCAGTAATGCGATATTGACAATTAAAACGTAATTCAAATTGTTTAACATACAAAGAATACCTATAATAACACAAAATAGTAAAGAGTCAGTAGCATTACAAATCACTGTTAATTCATTCAGCAAGTTTATAAGTTTGATTAGGTGTACTCTACTTTTACAGCACACAAAGTTATACCAAGTCTCGATTGCCACACGATATTGACTCAGGTAATCCATGACGTAACAACATTTAAGAACGAAAGAAGCATATGTTCTAGCCTGGTTACCATCGTACTCACTTTATAACAGCTCGAATTTTTGTTTATTACGCATGTAGTTTTCGGTATGATAACGTGTAACATAGTCCAGTACATACAAGTGAGAATTTCAAAATAAATCACAAAAAATATGAGGTGTAAAGGTGCGTACATAGTACGTCCTCAGAAGCACCGGTCCCAGACAGAAGCGTATAGGGAGAGGTGGGTTACTGACACAATAAAGTATCATGAGGAAAAACAAGTTATTAACAATGAGAGTTTGTTTACAAATATTATCACTAAGGTGAGTATTTTCAACTCATATATTGAGAATTGGGATTTGCCTAAAGGAGACAACTATTAATCAGAAATGAGGGCCAATCTTCCGTATAGTTTTGAATGGTAATTATTTATCTACTTATCGTATAAACAACGATTTGGGCTCACTGGAAGGATACTGAAAAATGGTCAAAGACAATACAAATAGATTGTACGTTTAGTTAACCGTGACTCATTCTTTTGTCACATATCTTCTTCTGAGCTTTTTCTGACTAGGGAATTGACGATTGCCAGTTCAGATTTTAGATCTGATATTTCAGCCTTACATTCACAAATTGTCTTATCCCTGTCAGCAATTTCTAGTTGTAGACTGTCAACTTTACGTGCAAGGGTTGTTATGTCATTCTTACTCGATGCTACCAGCTCAATTAGTGGTTTTATAGCCGTTCTACAGCATTCAGGATTAGGCAATTTAGATGTTTGCTGACTTGAGGTGTTAATAAGCTCTCGGTAAGAAAGTTAGTGTCAGTTCCAGCCTTGGAGTTTGTTCCCTCGTATAACTCGGTTTCGTCCTCACCTCGATTAGCACAAATTAGGGACTGAATGTCGGGTAATGAATTCAATCTTTAATGCTGGGATTTGTGGAGGCCAGATTCAGTTTACGTTTTCCTGAAAATCTTGATATTGCTGTTCTTGAGGGTTGAGCAAGGTTACTACTAGCAGGAATTCCAGGTCACGTCTTCGAATTTTCATTTTGGACTATATCAGAGTTAGTACTAGCAGTTACCGTTATCACTGCACGCCCCACTGAAGAGAGACTCAATCCGAGGTTGGTTCATGGTGTTGTTGTTGTTCAGGCTGGATCAACAGGTAAGTCACAAGCACTGTTGTTTGCAGTCACTGATTTTAGCAATTCTGTGCTTCATAGACTCTATCTTCACGTTTGATTGCCCAAATTACCAAATGTAGAACATATCCACACAAACATATGTGAATCAACTTAGGGAAACTCTCAAGTCATCCAGGATTACCACCTCTCACTGGTCCGCCTTATTCGATAGACGCCATCTTTTCCATGTATATTGGGCTGGTATACTCTTCACTGCCATCGGCGTTGTCCTTTCGCATCTGAACCCTGAGGCCTAGTTGGAACTTAACCCGTTGAGTGCCAGGATCTCTTCTTCTAGCTTCTGGCGATAATAGCTCGAATTTCTTCTAAGAAGGCTATTGGGAAGCCTTCGGGTACGCCCATCTGCCAGACCCGGAGGAGATTCCTTATGGCCCGGCCAGTGTTAGTGAATTCTAGTTTCTTTTCACCTAGCAATTCATCCAACTCCTCGTTTCTGAGGAGGTTCTTGACGTCTTGCTTCAACTCCTCGTTACTACGGTGGTTCTTGGCGTCTTGCTACAACTCCTCGTTACTTCGGGAGTTCTTGCTGGCTTGCAGCCGCTTCAACTCAGCCACAGCCGTTTTATACCTGTCGAGGATCCCCTGCAGTTTCTCCAAGGCAATTCGCGACCGTGGGTACTTGGGCCGCACATCTATGAGCGTCTCAAACTCCCCCCGTAGTGCTCGTGCTTTTTGATGGTGGTTCATTGTACGCGTCGTATGCCTAGTGGTGCTGTTTCTCTAACTCTAAATTTCGAGTGCTGATATCTACCTGGTGGTGCTGTTTCTCTAATTCTAAATTTCGATGGCCGCCAGCCGGTTGAACTCGTCCAAGAAAGCCTTTCGCCTCTGCCGCCTTTCACGCATCTGGGCATTATGATACCCACAGGCCATGCAAAGCCGAAGTCGGTTTTTAACACCCCGACCACAGCTAATACTTGATTGGGTGCCAAGACCCTTTTGCAGACTGGCTAAATGAATCCCGCAGTACTCCCCCAGAGAGAGCTCTTACCACAGAGCTCCGTGCAGCCGATGGGTAGCCACCGGCACTTATTGTAACCCCTTGGCATGTTGTATACACAGTTGGTGTAAAAGCATACCTGGTGCAATTGGTATGTCTAATAGAACACGAGAAGGGGCCGGGGGCCTCCATTTGCCAAATATAGGGTGGGCCAGAACCCTCCTTCCCTACACTACTCCAGCTTATGCTGGCTTCCTCTCCGGCCGTACGTGCGCAGGTCTGCCAGCAACATGCGGATTGCCGTGGGTTTCAACCGGGCTTTGTCCGGTTTCCTCTCACCATAATGCTGGCCACCGTCGTATAGGTGAAATATTCTTGAGTTCGGCGTAAAACATGAATCAAATTAATAAATTAATCAAGATGGCGAACTCGGATGTTTTTCTTCTAGCTGGAAGTTTTCTTGTGGAGGACCAGTATCTAAAATGTGATGGTTCAGCTTATTTTTTACAACCAAAGGCTCAGTACTTTTGTGATCAACATTGTCATGATATTAAAACGATGGTTGAATTTAACCTCTTGAAAATACTTTTTTTTGGGCTTCTCTGACGAATCTTCTCTAGTGGTTATCTTCCGTCATGAAAGAATTGCACTCGGTGAACCAGAGTTAGAAACCAGTGAGCTGTTGCTAAGAAAATCAGAATCAAAATCAGAAAGACTACGACTAATTGATGACTAATTTTACGTTATTATTCATAGAGTGGAGTAGTCAGAATTTTTAGATAAATCTATGATCTAGTCCTTCGCTGTGCTCTTGTTCATTTATAATCAGCCTTTGTTGGTTTTTATATTCTTGCTTGCACGAATTTGTTACTGTTAGAGCAACAGACCCATTTCACAGCCCATGAGCTCTAGTTAAGATTTTAAGACCTTTTTAAACATTATTTATATCGGTGATATCATAGTGGTGTATCACATTGCAATATCTTATAGAGCGTCAGTGTCAGTGAAATGAGGAAACCTCTAGCAGGTTGATACTCAGTGGAGAAGAATGGAAGGAAACTTGTTTTCTTTATAATTAGGTTTCATCAATGTAGTGCTAGTGAGCGTGTAATTTTGTACTATTTAAGAATTTACATGAATAGTCAGATTAAAGACGTAACTGAGGTAAACCGACAAGAGGCCATATTTCACCGGTTTACGTGTGACCATTGTCAGCCATCACACTGTCGTCGCTGTTCTGGTTTTACCTTTTATGTTGTCTTTTAAATTATCTTATGGAATCCGGGGCATTTATATGGCCTTTGACTAGTCCTACCTATATATCAATGTGCATACCATACACGCCCTGTGTGCCCTCCCTTTGGATATTTTATTAGCACAACCAGGCCTAGTGAGCATAGCGCTTTGTAACAGCAGGTAAATACGGATGGTCAGGTTTATGAGGAGATAACAACAGGTAAATGTGGATGGTCAGGTTTATGAGGAGATAACAGCAGGTCAATATGGATGGTCTGATTGACTGCTAACCAAAAGGTGTATTTTTCCCACTATTTCTAGTTCAATTTACTGGGGTTAGTTGTTTGGAAGTGGCCGAAATTTAGCAAAGAGATTCGCGAAGCTGGGTTGGCTTTCTCTCTCTATGTAACTTGAAATTTTACGTTAACTCAAATAAGATTTCTAGAATGTCGAATTTGATAATTGAGCAATATCTTGTATTTTAGAATGGACACCGGTGCACTAGTGTTTGTATCTTAGGAACGTGTGACAAACGGTTTACATAAAACAGAAGTATGACAGTAATATAAGTAAGAACATGTGCCCTACGTGACCGTTGTCTCACTGGTACACAATTCTGAAGACACGACACCTCACCAAAAGCCGGCAACCAGAGCATGCGGGTCCCGTTGAGTCCATTTTTCGGTATTCCACAGGTATATGTACTTAATTAATTCACGATGGACTCGGGCATTTTTGGTGTGTGATTTAAATTCAGTTCTGTTCAAATCCATGTTACACATTTGTCCAAGGACCCAGATCCAAGGCCGACTCGATTTGTTCTCTTCCTCCAAAATTTAGCTTCCACTAGATTTGTGGCTTCTGAAACCAGGTAGAAGAATAAAAAAGATCCTCAGTTTCAATTCCAGACGCAACAAATCGCGTCAGCATCGATTTAGAAACACCACACTGAACATGTTGAGAGATCCCATTAGTTGATGTAAATGTATAAGACTAGCCTGTAACTGGGTCAACCTACATGGCTCACGGATCGATCGCCTGATCGTTGCGAGTGCTCACGCTTAACAGAGTTAAATGTATAGCAGTTTGTGTCAGAAAAAAAGAAACTGAATATAGAAAACGTGCAGTTCGCACATCAGAAAAATTGATTACACCTGGTGAACAGACGCACAAATAAACATACATGTTCACATGACAAACAGAGATGGAATACAGAACAGTTCCCACATTACAAAATTGATACGGAATATAGTCCAGTTTGTGTCACAAAACGGCGTTTGAATGTGCATATAGAACAGCTCGCATCACAAAACGTAGAAGAAATGAAGAGCAGTTCGCATTAATAACTGGGAACTAAATATAGACCGGTTCGTGTCAGGATTGCGAGGATGGAATATAGAACAGTTTGTTATAGAGATTGGAGTAAACTTTGCCATCGCAAAGAGAAGGCTTTGGAATTTGCTGATGGAATCAGCGCGCCTCATGAATCGTGTATATGTAGGTACCTTGCAGACCTCCCGAGGTAAAAAGACAGATGAAGTAGTGGGAGCTAGATTCCGACCGGCAACTTCACCGACCAAGGATAGGCCGTTTTCCAGAATTGTCGATCTATAGACGAACCTGCATTGAGCGCCTGTGTGCTGCACATAGTCTTGTATATAACAGCTCCAAATGCTATAGTAAAGAGCAGCAATGGACCCGCGCCACCTTACACTGAACGGAACTGTTACGGTCTCTTTCTTTTTAATTTGTCGCAGTATTGATCTATCTGTAAAATCAGTCTCTCGCTACTCGTTAAAATAATGCCTTTCGTTAGTGGCACGTAACACCACAAGCTCAACACTTTGATATGTTGAACGTTCATATTTATTGCAAGAAAATGATGTTAGAATATTTTTTAAAAATTTATAATGTTAAACTCTATAAACCTCCATGAACCCATTGCCTTGGGTCACTTCATGCAGGAAAATGGGCGTGGAGAGTAATTTGTTTTACAATAAGCTGTACCAACACGCGGTTAAAACAAACTCGACATAGTTACGCAGCCTACACTACTGTGTCCGTAAATACACTACATCGTTGCTATAATTGTCGGAGGCAGTATTTGTAAACACTGTTTGTTAGAGTTAAATGTAGATATGTATGTATTTGTTGATATTTGTCCCTCGGACAGATTGATGTCAGAAGTGTGATGTGTGGAGTTGATAGCCAGGTTACGATTCTGCTGGTGATGTTAACAGTGACCCCTGGTAGCCCCAACAGTTCGTGAGTGATCAGACGATGGACCGAGGATACAGCCATGGTTTTTATTGGGTTGGGTCTCTAGGCGGAGGCTCTTGGGTTGACTTTAAGCGGTCCCTGGGAATCTACTGATGGTGTTTCACGAAGTGGAACCGGGAAAACGATGAATCGACTTTCTCTGCTTAAGAAGTTGCATAGACACTGAAATTTGTAAGTTACTCCGATTCCCGAATTGACATTCTTGCGCGTTGGAATTGTTGGCAACGATGGATGAATATTGAACTCTTGATTACTCCATTTTTGGCTAATTAAAAATCCATTCCTGAGCTGATAATTCATGAGATTTTGTACACTGTAAAAATGGGGACAGTTTTGTGTTGCTCACATGAACGGTCTTTGTTCTGTGGTAGCCTCATTCAAGCACGTTACTTTTTGGGTGTTCGCTTCAGGACTGCGGTTGGTAGTGGAACACGGATCGTGTGTTAGTTTTACATTGAGTGTTTCCATTCCATTATTTGCACCTGTGGACCGTTATTGATTGTC